>NW_020951478.1:4047510-4271238 GCF_900497805.2 Vombatus ursinus
AGGCAAAAAAAAAGTTAAGTGACTTTGCTAAGTCATACAGCTAGTAAACTATCTGAGGCCAGATTTGAACTCGTCTTCCTTCTTCTAGGCACAGTGCTCTATCCATCATACCACCTAGCTGCCTGAGGATACATAATAGAGGACAACTACTAGTTTGTAAAACATCAGCAGAAAATTTCACAATGTACTATTAAAAAAAAATTAGTTCATACCCCTAAAATAACACCCTATAAAACGGAGCCTAATCACTAATGAAAAAGGGGGTATTTTTACTCAAAGGGAAGAAATCAAGCCATTCCTTCAAAAGAAACATGAGGTGAGCTGGAGATATGATATTTGAACTCATCAGATAAATCAGTACATGACTAAGTGAGAAAAGGCTAAGCAAGAAAATGCATCTTTTCGCCCATCTGAGGTTAGATGAGGCTATAGTTAGGGTTTTTTTTCTGATTAAAAAATTATACTTTCTAAGAAAATATTGAGAGAACAACAAGGAAAAACTGCCTGTGAGCAAAAGAGCAAAGGATCTAAAGAAAGTTTTTAAAATCCTCTCATTAGTAAAATAATATTTTTGGTGGTGGAATAATACAGAGAAAAATATCTGAAGAGGGAGAGAGAAGAGAGATAGGGGATAACTTGGAAAAGCACTCCAGCCTAGCCAGGCCTCAAGATGAAAGGTGGATGTGAAGTTTTAAATTTTTTACCCTGCCTTTGGTTTTGAAGAAGTAGTAATGATGGCTCTTTGGGGCAACTGGTGGCCAAATGGATAGAATGCTGGGCCTGCAGTCAGGAAGTTCTAAATTGAAATCTGACCTCAGACAATTACTAGTTGTGTGTGACCTTGGATAAGTAAATAACTTAAACCTATTTGGCTCAGCTTTCTCAAATGTAAAGTGGTAATCATAATAGCACCTACCTCCCAAGGTTGTTGTAAAGATAGAATGAGATATTTGTAAAGCGGTTAGCACAGATCCTAGCACATGACGGCACAACATAAATGCTTATTCCCCTCCTTCTTTTGGAAGGCAGTTAACAGAAAGAGAAAAAGGATTTGGGTGCCAGTGGCTGAGAGAAGCTAGGTGGTACAGTGGATAGAACACCAGGCTTGAAATCAGGAAGGCTCATATTGCTGAGTTTAAATCTGACCTCAGACACTTTTGACCCTGGGCAAGTCACTTAACCTTCTTTTCTTCAGTTTCCTCATCTGTAAAATGAACTGGAGAAGGAAATGGTAAACCACTCCAATATATTTGCCAAGAAAACCCCAAATAGGGTCATGAAGAGTTGGAAACAACTGAACAACAACAAAGCTAAAAGGAGGGAACACTAATAGTATTATGGAGCAATCCACTGGGATGAGAGGCACAATGGAGGTCCTGCATTTGTATTAAGTGTAGACACTTAAAGAAAACACACAAGGAGTTGTGCTTTTGTGGCCTGCCTTAAATTACGTTTAAAAGATTCTGAATGGGAATATTAAAAAAAATAAACATTTCTCAGAAACACTTGTGAGAAAGAGAATGGTTGAGACCCCAGGACAACATACTTCAGAGAAGGGCAGAAAATGAGACACAGGTACAGAGGAAGGATGTTCTGCCAACATGAAGCTGATGAGGGAAAGAATAATACAGTCCATGCCAACCACATTAGAGTGCTGCCTGCTGCATCCTTCTGCCTCTCATGAATTAATATTCCTGACAATGAGGGTTTTCATAAGATTTTTAACTTAAATTTACATAGTGCTTTAAGTTTATAGATTTGGAAACTGAGGCCCACTGAGATTACATTGCCTGCCCAAGATCAGAGAAGTAGTAACAATAATTAGAGCTGACATCTAGCCCTTTAGCCACTATCTTGCCTCTCTAAAATGGGGTGGGTAGGAGAGAAAGAAGGCAAAGGAGAAATCTTTAATTGCACGGACAGGTGGGGCATGAAAGCAAAGCTTCCATCCATCCCCCAGAAACCCTACCTGGTATGAAGTTCACAGAATAAAGGAAATCCTTGAATACAATAGATTCTAGAGCAAGGGAGTTTAGACTTTTTTCTTGTCAGAGGACCCGTTTGGCAGTCTGGTGAAGTCAGTACACCCCTTCTCAGAATAATATTCATAAATGTATTAAAAAAAAATAAAGGATTACAAAAGAAACCAATTATATTATAATTCAGTTATCAAAACACAGCTATTTAAGCTTAAAACTGCACTAAGACTTTTGGGGAACCCTGTATTTTTTTTAAACCAGATCCCAGACTCTATTTCCTAGAAAGGAAATGAGTGGATAGAACTAAAACAACATTTATCGGAAAGGAGCACTAAAAATTAGTGTCATTCAAATTAGGAGAATGGATTGGGCAAGAAGGGACAGGTTTGATTGTATTCTTCAGCTTTATCTGAAGAGGGAAAGGGGAACTTTTTTTTTTTGAAGCATGAGAATAACAAGAAAATTAAAGGAAGGAATTTTCTATTCTATTTAGTAAAGGGAGCAGGATGGAGTCATTGGGAATAGACTGGAATTGCATTATTTTAAACAAAACAAACCAGAATTAAAATTATAATTTAAAAGGAGAAAAAAAATGTATAATGGAGGAACACAGACTTTAAAATTACAATGTAAATGTGAACAGAGTAAATCCCTCAATGAAAAAGAGAATGTAGAAGTGAACAAGAAAATAAAATGCATTTTTTTTTTGCATACAACATGCTGAAAACATATAGAAATGCACTAAAAAGAAGAGGCTGGATCAAACTATTATATTCCAGGTGACTAAAAAAGTCAGAGTAGCTATTATGATTTCAGATAAAGCAACGATAAAAGTCAATAATGTTGAGAGAGACAAACATCAGGGAAACTATATTATTCCTGAAAGTGCCATAGACAGTAAAACTGTCTGTCTGTCTGTCTGTCTCCCTGATGGCATAGCATTTAAATTCTGAAAGGAGAAATTAACTAAACTATAAAAAGACACTGCCAATAATAATAATCTTAAGAGACTTGTGTCTCATCGTGGGTAGTGTTAGATTGGGAATCAGGAAGGCCTGGGCTCAAATCCCACCTCTGACATTACCTCTGTAATGTCTTTTAACTTCTCTCTGCCTCAGTTTCCCCATCTGTTAAATAAGAGGGTTGAACTAGTTGACTTCTAAATTAATAAGATTCTTCTAGCTCTAAATCTATGATCTTTTCAAAGCTAAATAAAAGTAACAGAAAAGTAAAACAAGAAAACAGATCTGAGCAAATTGTTCAAATTACATTTAAAAGATTCTGAATGGGAATATTAAAAAAATAAACATTTCTCAGAAACACATAACTTGACAAATTGATAATGTGTGAGGGCTTAAAGAAATCATAAATGTCAAAAGGCAGAAATAAACACATCCTTTACCAACCATAATCAATGAAGGATAGATGAGCAAAAATACAAATCCAAATGGAAAATAAGTACCAGCATGTGAAATAAATAGGCCAGTGAACAAATCACAGAAGCATAAAATCACATAAAATAGATAATGTTAAATAAAACTATAGCAATGAGACAACATTCTGAAATTTATAGCTACAGCTAAAGTGGTCACCAAAGAAAATTTGTATTTCTGAAAGCATAAAATTCTTCTAGAGGAACAGAAGGTCAAAAATCTCAAGGGAAATAATGGGGGAAAAAATTAGGAATAAATGAGAGAAGTATTACCAGATTTCACACTATTATTTTGAAGTGGTAATTATCAAAACACTGGTGCTGAATTAAAATTAGAAACATTGATCAGTGAATCCAGCAAAGCCCAGGAGCAATCAGACCTGCTAACGTAATATTTAATAAATTTAGGAATTCAAACTACTGAGGCAAAGACTTTCTACCTGATACAAATTTCTGGGAAAAAATTGAAGATTAGCAAAAATTATATTTAAATCAGTAGTGTATAACATATTACAATGAGGTCCAAAGCTATATAAGGTTTCAGTATAAAGTGTCACATAAAATAATAGCAGGATGGAAAGAAGTATCTATTTTCACAACTATAGGTAGGGAGAATATACTTACATAACAGTGATCACAAAAGATAAAATAGAAAATTTTAACTATATAAAATTAGAAAACTTTGGCATGAACAAAATCATTGTAGCTAGGATAAGTGAATGCCATCAGTTTGGAATTTTTTTTTTTTTTTGCATCAAATATCTCTGATAAAAGTCTGACATCCAAGATCTTTGGGGCAGTGGCATAAGTACCCAAGCAGAGCTACTCCCTAGTCAGTAACTGGTCAAATATGAACAGGCAGTTTCCCAAAAAAAGAAGTGTAGGTTATCAACAACTATATGAAAGAGTGCTCCAAATCATGAATAAGAAAAGTAAAAATAAATACTATAGCAAACTGTTACTTTATACACATAAGGATGGCAAAGAGAAAAGTAATAGCTAAAATTTCTGTAGCACTTGAAGGCTGGCAAAGCACTTTACATGTGAAGATAAAATTGTAAAGGTTGGAGAAACTGTGAGAATAGCACACCTTTGGAGGTGTGAATTGGTCTAAATGGTCTGGATAAGAAAAAAAATGGAATTTTAATAGAGTAATCATTAAATGGTTCACACCTTTTGACCTAGTCACAATACTGGAAATAAACTCCAGGAAAATGAAAGACAGATAAAGGCACCACACATGCAAAAATACTTAAAGCAGCACTTTTGAGGTAGGAAAACACTGGAATCTGTATGGTGTCTATAATTTTTGGAAATGGCTGAACCCACTGAGGTATATGAATGCAATGGAGTATTGTTACATTTTAAGAAATGAGAAATATGAAGAATATAGGGAACTTTAAAAAGACTCATATGAACTGATAGAAAGCGAGGTAGGCAGGCAGAAACAAGAGGACAATCTATGCAATGTAGGTGGTATAGTGGATAGAACACTAGTCCTGGAATCAGGAGGATCTGAGTTCAAATCTAGTCTTAGACATTTACAACCCTAGGCAAGTCACTTACCCCTGGTTTGCCTCAGTTCCTCATCTGTAAAATGAACTGCAGAAGGAAATGGAAAACCATTCCAATATCTTTGCCAAGAAAATCCCAAAATGGGATCACAACTTTAATGACTCAACAACAGCAATAACAAAATCCCAATATTGTAAAAGAAAATAACATTGAAGTCAGAATTCTAATCAATGCAACGATCAATCTTGACTTAAAGGTGTGAGGAAGAAATATACTTTCCCTTTACTTGCAAAGAGGTGAAAGACAATAAGGGAGAATAAGACACGACTTGTCCAAGAGGACCAATTAATTTTGTTTAGTTTGCTTCATTATGTTTCTTTTTTGCAAGGGAATTGAAATTGGTCATTGAGAAATAATAGCAATGTGAAGAAAAATACCTTAGCACGATTAAAAAAAAAATAAACTAATAAAATAGTGCAGAGACTCAATTAACTCAATAGATTTTTTAAAAGGTAGAAAGTCAGCAGGCCAACCATCCTAAAACAAGTGCAGAAGGAGAATTATTACAAAAGAGAGAAATGGATAAAATTGGGGGAAAAACTATAGAAATGAACAACAAACCTATAACATATTATAAAAGATGAACAGAATCAATAAATCCTATTCAGCTGATAAAAAGAAAAATCAAGTTAACTAAATTTTTAGAAAATGAGCAAGAAGGTTTCATAATGAAAAAAAGAATTAAAGAGAAAGTATGCTTTAGTTATAAGCAATTCAAACAGAATTCAAAGGAAGTCTGTCAATCAATAAGCATTTATTAACTGCTAACTATGCACCAGGCCCTGTGTTAAGAACTTGTGATAAAAAGAAAAATAAAAAAAGCCCCTGCTGTGTGACCCTGGGCAAGTCACTTAATCCCGATTGCCTCCGATAAAGGGAAAAAAAAAAAAAACAAAACAAGCAGCCCATGCCTTCAAGGAACTCACATTCTAGTAAGAGAGACAACATGCAAATGACTCTGTACATGCAAAACAAATACAGTGTAAATGGGAAGTTACTCTCAGAAGGAAGGCTCTAGATAGAAGTTGGGAGGTGTGGGCAGACTGGGAAAAACCTCTTGCAGAAAGTGAGGGCTGAGCTGAATACTGAAGGAAGCCAGGCATGCCAGAAAAAGGAGGTGAGGAAGAAAACCATTCAAGGTGTTGAGCATAGAGAGTGAAAAGGCACTAAGTCAGAAGATGGAGTGTTTTGTAAGAAAAGCAGCAAAGTGTGCATCACTGGATTGTAGAGTGTATGGAAGGAAGTATCATGTAAGAAGACTAGAAAGGTAGGAAGGATCTCCAATGCTTCTGAAACTGTGAATCATGACCCCATATGGGGTCACAAAAATTTTGGCAATGGTAAAAGGTTTCTGAACGTGTAGCTACCAAAAATTAATTCCAAATCAAAACGCATAATGAATCCAAGGTGAAACTTCATGGCAGCCTTGGTTCTCAACACAAAGCATGTGCACTTTGCATCATGCATGCCATCCCACCACACAACACCAAAGAACACTGCCAAAACACAAAAAGGGGTCTCTATGGAAAAAGTTTAAGAAGCCCTGTTCTAGGCTGTGAAGGACATTAAAGGCCAAACAAAGATTCTATATTAGATCCTGGTGATAGGGAGCCCCTAGAGTTAATTGGACAGAGAAGTGACATGGTGAGACCTACACTTTAAGAAGATCATGCAGACTTAAGTGTAGAGATTTGAGACAAGGAAACTGACCACAAGGCTATCAGAATAGTCCAGGCATGAGGTGATGAGAACTGCACCTGGGAGGTGGCTGTGTGAATAAGGAGAAGGGAATGTATATGAGATGCTATGAAGGATGAAATTATAGCACTTGACAACAGGTTGGCTATATGGAGTGAGGGTGACATAGGAGTGTAGGGTGACACTCAGGCTGTAAACTTGAATGATTGGGAAAATGGTACCCTCAGCAGTACTGGGAAGAAAGGAAAATTTGAGGGGAAGATACTGAATTCTGTTTTAGACATGTTGAGTTTGAGATGTTTATGGAACATTAAGTTTGAGATACTTGATTGACAGTTGGTGATGTCAAAGAGGCTAGGACTGGATAGATAGACCTGAGAATCATATGTACAGAGATGATCACTGAATCCATGACAGCTGATAAGATCAGCAAGTGAAATTGTATAGGGAGAGAACTGAGAAGTCCAGGGCAGAGCCTGGAAAAACACTGAAAGAGCAACCATAGTTAGTGGCCATGACCTGGTGGACAATCCAGAAAAGGACAGGAAGAAAGAGGAGTCATAGAATCAGGAGTAGAATCAAGAGAGAGCAACATCATAAAAAACCAGGAGGACAGGATCCGGGAATAGGTGACTGACAGCATCAAAAGCTACAAAAAGGACAAGAAGATAAGGTTAAGAAAAGGCCACTAGATTTGACAATTAGAAGATCATAGCCAACCTTGGAGAGATCAGTTTAGTTGAATGATGGGGTCAGAAACCCAATCAGAAAGGGTTTAGAAAAGAGGAAGTGGAGGTGCTGATTGCCATCAGCTTTCTCAAATTAACTTCTGAAAGGGAGGAGATGGAAGATGAAAACTAGTACGACGGTCAGATTGAGTGAGGGAGTAGATTTCCTTAGCCTCACCCAAGACTTAATGAGTTAAGCCTGAAAGAATTGGGAACAGGAGAAAGAAACAAAAGGTAAAATAAAAAGTAGGGCTGATCTGCAACACAATAGAGAGAGATCCAAAAGAACCTGCCCCACCATAGTCATATTGGAGCAGAAGACTGACGGAAGCCCTGGATTATACACATGTCTTCAAGAACTGAAGGAAAGGTGAAGAAAAGGTTTGTTCTTTTTCCAACTTTCCCTCCCTGTGCCTGCACATTAATAGATACTCTAACATACTCCGCTTATTTCTTTACCTCAAAATTTCCAATAATCTAAATTTCTTATCGTCACAAAGAGGCCAGAGGTTAGCTAGAAATAAACAAATTAAAGCTGGGGCAGACTGCCAAACTTCTAAATGTTGGTAACTTTCCTAGCTGGGGCTCTGAGTTATTGTGTCTATTACTCCTAACTTTTAATAGAAACTCCACAAGGCATGAGAGGAGACCAAGTAGAACCAAGAGGCTAGCATACTGCCCTTATCCTGGGGGAATAAAAAAAGAGGCAATTATTACAAGGTGTGGTTAATCAAATCTCCAGCAACAAGGAGGATAGGGAAGAGAGAACAGTAATGAATATCCATTGGCCGACTACACCCTTCACAGCGACACTCACGACAACCAGTGTTACATGTATATTCCTATATATAAAGCCCAGGTCCAGAAATACAATTCCCATTCTTCAAATTTATTTTCTTATCCAGCTATTTACTTGCCAAATCCGTATTTCTCTCCTAAAGTCTGTATTTCAGTTGGCAGTAGTGATGAAAACAACACCTGTCTTCAGTTTTTCATCCAAGACTTAATAATCCCTAGAAATGCTTTCTAAGTTCCTTCTTAGATCTGATTTCATCCTGAGAGCCCAGAAGGAACAAGCTGGATGGGGTGCCCTCCCTCTTCCCCGCTCACCAGCTCAAATCTCAACCAGAAGACCCAACAGGCGCAGGTGTTTCAGCAAATCCTTCCCCCCAACCTTCCTGCCAATCCTCCCTACCTACTTACTCTTCCTCTTTAGATAGTGCTTTCCCCACCATTCCCCACTCCTCTACAGGAGGGTCCTCAGAGTCACCACTCCACTGCACTCTAGTCAGTTGCTGGCCCTCCACTTGTTAAACTAATATAGCCACTCACTCTGTCTTATAGATTATCATACTGTCAATGACACTAGAAACTTCTCTAATATTACATTAACCATTATCTGATGATGAGTTTCCCGAACTTATGCTTCATTCTCATGGTTCCTCCCATCAGTTCTAATTCTTCTTTACATCATGACTAATGGGAAAATATACTTGATATGAATGTGTAAGTAGAGCCTATATCAGATTGCATACCGTCTTGGGGATGGGGGAGGAAAGGCAGCAGGAGAAAATTTAAAACTCAAAACCTTATGGAAGTGAATGTTGAAAACTAAAAAAATAAATGTTATATATTTTTTAAAAAAATTAAAAATCACTCATCTAAAATTTAACAATTTATTGTAAATTTGTGAGTTTTTTCCTGAGTCGAAATTTTGATGACACAATATTGCATCATGTAACTACATAGTATCATATTGTAAACAAGTCATTACAGGCATATATGTCTGCATGCTGGATTTCCCGACAATGTGTGACATGCTTGCCTGCCAATACTTGCTTTTTAAGACCTGTCGGCAGACTTGACCACTGATCAGTTATAACTTGTATTTTGTGTGTTTATTTGGAAAATAATGTAATCATTATGACTTTAATTCTGTTACACAATAGATGAAACATGTATGAACAGTTTTTCAAAATATTCTTCTCTTCTTTCTTTATGCTTCCACCACCCCCTTATTTTTATTCAATGCCTCCCAAAATTGCACCCAAGGCTACTACCACCCCCCTGGATTATTCTAGCACCCTCTAGGGGCAGTATTGCTTATTTGGGGAACCAATGAATTCTGATGGACATAAAAGGGCAAGCAAGAATATAGAGGAAAGAGCACTATACTAGGAGGCAAGAGACCTTGTTTGAGGTTCCACTCTGTCACTAACCTGCTCCATGACCCCTAAGCAAGATCCTTCACCTTTCTGGGCTTAAGCTTCCTCATTTATGAAATGAAGAGTTTGAACCATATAACCTCTGATCACTTCTCCCTCTGAGATTAATTCTAAGATAGGTCCTAACATAATATCTTGGTCTA
The DNA here is from genome assembly GCF_900497805.2 of Vombatus ursinus. Taxonomy (NCBI): domain Eukaryota; kingdom Metazoa; phylum Chordata; class Mammalia; order Diprotodontia; family Vombatidae; genus Vombatus; species Vombatus ursinus. The sequence goes on from NW_020951478.1 coordinate 4,057,291, forward strand.
TGGTTTATCCATCTGTTTGAGGTTTTCAAATTTTTACATGTAGCACTTGTTGCTGACAGTGCTTTAAAAATAACTATCATCTGGGAGGGAGTGACATCATCTCATCAATTTGAGTATGTGTTATAAACAAAAATTAGAAAATAAAATATACTGTAAAACAAAAGTTTTATTTTAAAATAGGTTAGCAGTGGGTATGGAACATTGATGGGACCAACCAACTTTCCAAAGCCTTCAATTTCTCATGTAGCTCTGCTACCCACTCTGGGATACAACTATGAATCATACTAACATCCATGGGTTGTAGGGTTCTAGAGTTCTAGGACTTGGGTTCTAGGACTATCTCTGTGGGGATTTGACAGCGTTGACTATGATCTCCTATGGGATCCTGTCTTGTCCCTGAGTTTTTATGATAATATGCTCTTGTACTCTTCCTACCTGTATGATCACTCCATCCATCTCATTTGCTATCCATAATGTTCCCAAACCATGGATCATCCCCAAGGTTATTCTCTAGGCCCTTTTTTCTTCTCTCTCTGCACACAATAACCTCATCAGTCCCCATGAGTTTAATAAAGATAACTCAGCTATATGTGTTTGTATATATGTATGTATGTATGTATATATACATATATATGTATGTGTATATGTGGGGCAGCTAGGTGGTGTAGCAGATAGAGTACCATGCCTGATGTCAGTAAGACTCATCTTCCTGAGTTCAAATCTGGCCTCAGACACTTACTAGCTGTGTGACCCTGGGCAAGTCATTTAACTCCAATTACCTCAGTTTCCTCATCTGTAAAATGAACTGGAGAAGAAAATGGCAAACCACTCCAGTAGGTGGCTCAAAAAGTTGGAAACAACTGAACAACAACAAATTGTGTGTGTGTGTGTGTGTGTGTGTGTGTATAAATATGTATGTATCTATATATATATATATATATACGTGTGTGTATATACAAAAATATTTTGTCCTAGCTTTCCCCATGAGCTTCTATCCCATATAACCAATTTCCTTTCGTCTGTTTCATCCTGGATGTTCTAGAGATATTTCAAATTTCAAATACTAAAATAATTTTCCCTCCTCCCAAAATCCTCCCCCTTCCAAATTTTCCTATTTCTCATGAAGACATCACCATCCTGACAATCTCCAAGGTTAGTAACTGGTATGATCCTGAGCTCCTCACTTTCTATCTCACCCCACATACATGATTCAAATGGCCAAATCTTGTCATGCCTTTCTTCACAATGTCTCTTGCATCTGACCCCTTTTTCTACCTACCTAGCTACCAACTTAATTCAGACCATTGTATCTTCTCTCCTGTATCATTCCAAATTGGTTTTCCTACCTCATGTCCCTCACCACTGCAGTACATGCTCTATGCTTCTGCCAAAGTGATTTTCCTTAACCTGAGATCTACCCATGCAACTCACTCCAGTGGCTTCCTCTTGCCTCTACGATAAAATAGCTTTTAAAGCCCTATACACCCTGACCCCAATCTATATTTCCAGCTTCTCTGGATACTATTCCTCTTCCTGTGCTCTGTGATCCAGCCAGACTAGACTTCTCTCTGTTCTTTGTATATGATACCACCTCTCCCATCTCTGTGTCTTTCTTCTGGCTATCTCCAATGCCTAGAAAGCACTCCCTCACCAAGTCTCTCTCTTCTTTTAAAATATAGCTCAGGCTGCATCTTCTGCATCAACCTTTTGGTTTTCCCCCTTCCTGCCCTGCCCCCAACTGCCAGTCCTCTCTCTCCCAAACTATATTGTATTTGATTACTTTGGATATATTTGTACTGGCTTTATGTGTTGTTAGTCAGTTGTTTCAGTCATGTCCAGCTCTTCATGACCCCATATGGGGTTTTCTTGGCAAAGATACTAGAATAGTTCGCCATTTCTTTCTCTAGCTCATTTTACAAATGAGGAAACTGAGGCAAACAGGGTTAAGTGACTTGCCCAGAGTCACAGCTAGTAAGTGTCTGAGGATGGATTTGAACTCAGGAAGATAAGTCTTCCTGACTCCTGGCCCAGTGCTTTATCTGCTGTGCCACCTATCTGCCCTTTATATTTATGCTATATATGAGATAGCTGAGAGCTGAAGTCCTGGCACATGGTAATCACTTAATAAATTCAAGTTCACTGACTGACTGGAGAGGCTAAATCATTTGACCAAGTTCACAAAACTAATAATGTTATAAGAGATATTAGAATCCAAATCTTTTTGACATTTTTTATGTTGTCAATCATAAACATTGATTGAATGTCTAATATGCAGGATAATATCCTAGCTGCTTTGTAACACACAGACACATTTGAGATACAACTTTCTACCGCTAGGAATCTTGAAATCTAGTTCGTAAATTCTAAAAGTTAGCCAATAGTGGATATATCTGATGTATATTTTCACATAGTTGAAGGAATTGCAAGGCCTTTACTTGTATTTTTGACCACTTTAGTATTACATCAAAATCATTGTCTGTGAGGATACTGCACAAAATAGATTTTCATTAAATGTTTATTTCTCAGATTTTAAAACTAAAGTAGTACTGAATCCCTAGGGCAGATAGGTGGTGCCATAGTGCAAAGAGCACCAGGCCTAAAGTCAGGAAGACTCATCTTCCTGAGTTCAAATCCAGCCTCAGATTCTAGCTGTGTGATGACCCTAGACAAATCACTTAACCCTTTTTACCTCAGTTTCTTTATCTGTAAAATGAACTGGAGAAGAAAATGGTGAACCATTCCAATATCTTTGCCAAGTAATCCTAAATAGGGTCACAAAGGGTCAGACATGACTGAAAAATGAAACAACTAATTGCCAGCAATAAATGAAAATTATTCATAAATAAATATTATTCTCTTTTTATCATACTTAAAAACCACTTTTGATTTTGCCAAAGAGATCATTTACTTTTTTTTAAATAAATGTTTTATGGGAGCCATTTGCTTTTTATATTGCAATCATTTCACAATATATATACTTCCTACTAAATCTTCTTACATAATAAAGGAAAATAGTTAAAGCAAATCATTTTGCCTGCGATTGAATGCAACATTCTGCACCTTTAGTGTCCCCCATAGTTCTACCAGGAGGATGGAATTGTATTTCATCATCTGTTTTCAATGACCAATATCAGTCATTGCAATTAATCTGAGTTCCCTTACCTTTTATTGTTTTCTTTACATTATGATATTCATTATGCATATTGTTTTGATTCTGCTTTATTCACTTCACATCACTTCAAACAAATGTAATCTCTGGCCCTCTTTCTCAAAGCCAGATCTGCAACATCCTCCATCATGGTCCTAGGGAACCATGAGGGGCCAGAGTGTCTCCCACCAGCTGCATTCCTTCTATTGTTAGAGGACACTGATTAGAGCTCCAGCTCCCTTTATCCACTTGTCAATAATTAACCACCTAATCAACTTTTACAGAGAGCTATTTATTTCAAATTTAAAGCAAGAATAAAGTATAACAATTTCCAAATAATCATAGAGGTATAATCTCCATTTTGCCACTTAGGTCTCTATGTGGAGTAGGCTCAAAATTTAGGTCACTTCCTATATAACATTGTTCCCACCAAGCTCACATCCAAAGGCAGCATCACTACAAGATGAATTTTTATTTGTTTTAGCTACCCTGGGCTGGGCCTCAAAGGTCACTCCTAACTGATGTTGCATTGGCTACACAACTGAGCCTGGATCCCAACTCCCACATTCCCGTGGCTCACTGTCCTGACTAAGGTTGGAGGCTACACTTTCTTCACCTAAAAAAGAAAAGAGCTAACAAAAAGCCTAAAGACGAAGGCCTAATTCTTAGTGGGCATATAACCTCAGAGGAGGTAGAAGGCCGTAGCATAGTCTCTCACCAGATAATGTGAGCAGAGGATTCATTGAATGAAGCGAAGAGAATCAATGCTGAGAGGCCTTTTCGAATGCCTTTGCAACCAATTAAAGAATCTCCTCTCTATTCCTTGGTAAGATAATCAGGACCAGTTACGGAATGTCTATACATGTTGCCTAGTCAGGCATTTATTAAGCACCTACTAAGTGTCAAACATTATGCTATCTGTTGGGGATAACAAAGGAAAACAAAAATTTTCCTGCCCTCAAGGAGTTCACTATCTAATCAGGAATACACTGTACAAATATACAGATTAATGGTGATAACATACAAAAATTTGGAGGTAGTCTCAAAGGGAAGGCACTGGCATTAAAAGGAATTGGGAAAGGCTTCTTGTGGGAAGTAGGATTTTAGCTGAGCCTTGAAGAAAGCCAGGAGACAGAGATGAGGAGGGAGAAAATTCCAGGCACAGGGCTGTTGGGCATACTATTACTGAAAATAGTTGCATCACTCAAAGTAGTTACAAAGGACATTTGAAGGAAGATGCTATTTATATCTAGAGAGAGAACTGATAAATAGAAGTATGTATAGAATGGTTTTACATACATACACATATTTATATAATATGTATACATACACACACATATATCTAATAGTATCCATTGGGGGGAAGAAAAAGAAAAAGAAAATTACATGATAACTTTATTATATATTTAAAAGGAATAGCAAATTGTACATAATAGATGTGCAATTTCATGTACAAACATCTTTTTTTATATTCTCCTATTATGGAAATGCTTGTTTTATGTCTTAAGAATAAAATAAATATTTTTTTTTGAAAAATGCATAGAGTTGGGTAATAGAGTATTTTATGAGAGGAACAGCAAGGCAGCTAGTGTGATTAGATTGTAGAGTGAGAAAAGGGGAGTAAGGTAGAAGTCTGCAGTCTCTCCAAGGCACCTCCCTAGATGTCATCATGATTCTCCCAGAAGCAAGTTCCCTAGAATCTTCCACATGGAGAGGTCACATCAGTTGAACCTATGCCAGATGCCAATATGCAAACATTCCCCATGCTTCTTCAAATCCCTAGAATATGGGGGTGGGGTTTTGTTTGTTTTTAATGTAGCATACTGAATAGAGCCAGCCTCAAAGCCAGTAAGACCTGGATTCAGGTTCTGCCACTGATAGACACTGTCTGTGAGATGCTGGAGAAATCATTTAACTTCTCAGGGCTCTAGGCAATTCTGTAAGACCGTAAATTGCAAAGTAGGAGCTGACTTTCATTCCTCACCCGGAAATTCCTTATACCAATGAAATAACAAGTCCAGTTCCTATCCAGTAACTCTTACTTACAGCTCAACAATAAACATTACTTCACGAATCACACTCTATCGAGGTGTTGCATAAATGACAGGCACCCTTTTCTGTTTCCCATTTTTAGGTACAGCAAAAGTGATGCTGGAGATAATTTGACATATATGGGACCTTTCTTTCCATCTTTGACTGCCTTGGGGTATCCACCCAATAATGGGATCACTCTATCAAAGGGATTAAACAATTTACTGACTTTGTTTGCATGATTTTAATAGTTTCCCAGAATGGTTAAGCCCATTCTCAGCTGCGCCAACAGTGCGATAATGTGCTCGTGTTCCCACGGCCCCTTCAACATTGACTATTTCTGTCTTTTGTTATCTTTGCCAATTCTCTGGGTGTGAGGTGAAACTCAGAGTTGTCTTAATTCGCATTTCTCTTATTAGTAATTTAGAGCATTTTTTCATATTGTTTATAGCTTCCTTGGAAATGTTCCTATCCTTTGACTCCTTAACTTTTGATAAATATGCTTTTCAAATCTACAAACTTTCACCAAATGCCTATTATAGGATATTATGCTGTCTCCCCTTTTAGACTGGGAGCTATTCGAGGGCAGGCTGTCTTTTGCCTTTCTATACTCAAAGTTTAACACAGTGATTGGCACATTGCAGTTGCTTAATAAATGTATATTGACTGACTGACTGACTATACTGCTATGTAATATTACTTATAATATAAACTATGGAACTTATAATATAGACTATATCATATTACTTATGAAGTCCATTAAGATAACTTTTGGGGAGACCACTAATCCTAATCAGTATAGTGTTGTTTTTTTGGAGCTAGAAGTTATCTGCCCAACTCCACATTCAAGATGGTTCGTACTATTTAAAAATTTTATTATTAATCTTTATGGAGCATTTCATAATTTTATTTAATAAATGTAATTTGTATTAATGATATAAGACTGATCAAACATGAGTCCTAATATCATGACTCTATGATGTCAGTGAGGTAGCATGGTTAGAGTGCTGGATTTGGAATCAGGAAGACCTCAGTTCAAATCTCACTATTGAAATGTAACTAATTTGTGTGACTTTGGAGAAGTCATTTAAACTCATTTTTCACATCTGTAAAATAAGAGTAATAATAGCAATTATTTCTCACTGTTCTTGAGGACGATCAAACAGGATCAAAGGATCATAATTTTTTTTTAGAGTTCAATGGGACCTTAGAGATCATTTAGTACAAATGCATCATTTTATAGATGTGAAACTGAGGTCCAGGGAAGTCAATGACATTCTGAAGGTCACACAGATAGCATCCTGCCTCTGATGCTAACTTCTGGACAAATCACTTAATCAAAGTGGACCTCAATCTCCTCATTCATAAAATGTGGACTAGATGTCTTCTGAAGTCCCTTCTAATTCTTTATCTATGATCCTATGATTCTAATTTTCAGAACCTGGATTTGAACCCTGGTCCAAACCTAGTGCTCTTAACTCTTTATTTCCCTGCCTTCTATAAGGTATAAAAAACACTTTGCAAACCTACAAAGTGCTATGTAAATAGCAGCTATTGTTATTAAGGAAGACCAGGAAGCTAATTAAATAAGAGGATGGAACTATAAACAGAATTTAACCTGATGCAATTATCTTCCCAAAAGGATATGACTGAAACAACTAAAAATACTTTGAGTTCTTTGGAAGAATGAATGAATGAATGAAAAAATTTAAATATTTGCTACGTGCCTCACACTGTGCTAAGTCCTGAGAATACAGATAGAAGACCGAGACAGTTAACTCAATGAGCTCACATTTTAATTGGAAGTAGACCACATAGATAGGAGAGTTCATCTGCAGGGCAGATTCAAGGGTCTGGTGGTCCTATGATGATTGGCAGGGCATGAAAAGATCAAATAGTAATAACTATAAGTCTGGAAGGAGTAGCCTTGTCTATAAACTGAAGACAGTTGAGTAAGGACCAGTAGACCAGAGGGTATGTAGCAGGTCAGAAGGTCAATAGCCAATGGATCTTAGGAATCAGTGACAAGGCAAATGATCAAACCTGGTGGTCCTCTATCTTTCAAAAAGGATTATAGTTGGTGACCTCTTACTCATCCATGTGGTGTGAGTGACCATGCTCAACTAGCAGGAGGTGGGAGTGGGGTGTGTGTGTATTGATTTAATACCTAAATCCCCCACAATGGTCTGTACTCCACCAAGTCATTTGTTAAGTGCCTCCTACGTGCCAGGTATCATGCTGATTGTTAGGGATGAAAGGCAAAAACAGCTAGGAGTGGGGAATGGTCCTGAAGGTTGGATTAGAATGGGGAACAACAACTAGCCCTATGAATTCCTCAGTATAAGGAAGCCCCTGACTAGAAAAGTCCTACCAGTACAACTTGGTACCTTCTCTGCAATTAAGAATCTTAAAGATATGATTAGAACACTGAAAAGCTAATGACTTGCCCAGGTTCACATATTCCCAAGGTAGGGCTTGAATCCTGGTATCCCTGGCCTCAAGGCTAGCTATCAGGCTTCTTCTTTTTTTCTTTTTCTTTTTTTTTGGAGGCAATGAAGGTTAAGTGACTTGCCCAGGGTCACACAGTAGCAGGCTTCTTCAAAGCATATGTTATAATACATAAATACTTCATAACTATCTCCCTGATTTTGATGTTTTCTTAAGTAGAGTTCTACACACACTAGAAATTTGACAAATTTGATAAATTAGCCAAAAAGGAAAAACAGACTCAGGGAAAAGGTCACACAAAGGGCTGCTTCCTTCATGCTCATTCTTTCTTCTTTCTTTCTTTCTTTCTTTTTTTTTTTTTTGCCACTTACCTCCCAGGTATAGAGCTGTTGGCACAGAGATTTCAAAATTTCAGCACCAAGAAGCAAGGAGGGGGTGGGGGAAGGGAACAAACAAAAGCTACTTACACACTTCAAGATGTCTGCTTTACATTCAACATCTCTTCCTAGATGGGGAATTTCAATGTTTATAGAACTCTGTACTCCTTGAGCTTTCTGGAAAGATTTTAAAATCTTTTGGTGATTATTATGGATTAAAGAGATTTTGCTACTGACAACCTTTTCTGTAAACCGGGAACCAAAGCCAAATTTCATTTGGCCGAGCATATGTGCTATTATATAAACACCCAGTTTTCCTGCATGTATCAGTTTTTACCTTTCTTATAATTTTGTACATACTTACTAGTACACATATTGTTTTCCCTCAGTTGAATGAAAGTTCTTTGAGGACAGATGCTGTTTTTCAAATCGACAAGCATTTATTAAGTGCTTACTATATGCCTAGGACTGTACCCAGAACATTTGTTGTTATTCATCGTTTTAGCTGGTTCTAACTCTTTATGACCCCATTTGGAATTTTTTTGGCAAAGATACTGGAGTGGTTTGCCATTTCCTTCTCCAGCTCGTTTTACAGATGAGAAACTAACAGAGTTAAGTGACTTGCCCAGGGTCACATAGTTATTAAGCGTCTGAAACCAGATTTGAACTCAGGAAAATGAATCTTCCGACTTTAGGCTGGGCACTCTGTCCACTGGGCCACCTAGCTGCCCCTACCCAGAGCATAGTAGGTATTTAATAAATGCTTAATGGAGTGGATTGCATTTGAATAATAAACATAAAAAGTCTAATTTAGTTTCATAATCATGTAGAAGAAAAAATGTGCTATCAGAGACATCTCCCCTAGAGATCCATAATTACCTTTGTTCTACTTACCATTTCTATCAATGCCTTGGATACATTCATCAAATTTTCAGATGACACAAAATTGAGGACAGCCAGCATCATAAATGGCAGTCAAGATCCAAAAGGATATTGACAAGTCAGGGCCCTGGGATGAATCCAATAAGATGAAATTCAATGTAGATAAATGTCAAGTCTCAAACTTGGGTATAAAAAAATCAATTTTACCAATTATAAGATGGGGGAGGAATGGTTAGATGATAGTTGATCTGTAAAAGATCTGGAGATTTAACGGACTGCAAACTCAATATGAAGTAGCAGTATGGTTCAGCAGCCAAGAAAGCTGATGTGATCGTGGGTTACATGAAAATGGGAATGACTTCTAGGAATAGAAAGGGGACTATACTCTGCCCTCATAACATGTTATGTGGAGCCCTGTGATCAGATCTGGCTAAAAATTGCTGGTGAACTGGAGAGTACTCAAGCTGGGTACCCAAGACAGGCGTGTCATATGAGGATTAGATGAAAGGAACTAGACAGGTTTTGTCCAGGAAAGAGAAGGGGAGACTTGATAACTGCCTTCAAGGATAAACAAGGCTCTCATCTGGGCATTGAATTAGACTTATTCTTTGGGGCCCTAAGAAGGCAGAGCCAGGAACAAAGGGTAGAAGATGAAAGAGGCCATTTTGGTCTTTAGGCTTGAAGTAAGGAGAAACTTCCTAACAATTAGAGTTGTCCAAAATTAGAATGAGTGCAAGTCACTTAACCTGTCAGTGCTCTAGGGAACTCTCTAAGAAACTAAGTTTCAGAGAAGTTATCTATCTGTATTAGTAGAGGGACTTTCAAGTTCCCTACACCAATGAAATTACAAGTAAAAAAAAAACAAAACAAAACAAAACCCAACACATACAGCACAAATGAAAAACGGAATGGCTGACCTTGAGAAGCAGTCGTTTCTCCTTCTTTGGAAATCCTTGAGCTGAGATTGGGTGACCGCTTATCAGGTATGTTCTAGTGAATATTCCTGTCATTTACAGGTTAGACTAGAGGGGCACTGAGGCCCATTCTAATTCTCCAATTACGTGGCTCCATGGTTCTGTTTTATAAGAGACAAAGCGCTGGTCTTAAATCAGGAATACCATGGTTCAAAATGCAGCCTCTGACACCGACCAGCTGTTCGACCTTACCCAAGTCCTAGGATTACAGTCAGAGCTGGTGTGGGGTCCTTATAGGCTAATGAGTCTAACAACCCCATTTTACAGATGAGCACAAAGAGGTTAAATGATTTGAACATGGTCGCACAGATCATAAGCAGTAGAAGTGGCGTATGAACCCAGATTTACCCAATGCCAAATTCAGTGCCCTATCCCTTACTCCACACTGTGCGCCTCAAGCAACTTCTTAGGACTTAACCTATTCAGTTCCAGAAGTTCTCAATAGGTAGTGGGAATTTGAATGAGTGGAGAGAGTTCCCACTCCTGGAGGTCCTCAAGCTGCCTAAATCACAGATCCATCAAGTATTAAGTAAGGCAAGTTGAATAGTGACAGCAATATTTTTTTTTGCTAAATTTTCATTTTAGATATTGATATTAAAAATAGGAAGGTTTACATATTGCCATTTGTGGGCTGTGATTGTATCTAACCACAACTATGTGTCATCCTGAAATTACATGGCATATTGTATGACTTTTTTTTATTCAGTGGAAGTATACTTTTAGAGATAGAAATTTTAAATATAACTTGAGATTTTTACAGGTCGAAATGTGAAATTGCTATAAATTAGACAAGAATGAATAGCAATCATTCTAATAATGGTGTACTATATCAAAACCAACCAAACTTTAAAAATAGGAGATACCAAAAATAACAAATTTTGCTACCATTTAAAATAAAATACTTTTAAAGAGGATGGAGAAAGAAATGAGAACAACTTATAAAAATAAAAGAAGAGTTGTACACGACAGAACAAAATAAAGATGAGATGAATTTATAAAACTATATTCAAATATATCTACTGGTGTAGCTTGCTTTTTAGAGTAGCATCTCCCACTATGCTAGGCAACTTGACAAGGATTCTTTCTCCATCACCTAAGAACATCTAAAACATCAAAAGTCCTAGGTCTTTCATAATTTATCATTTTTTCCACCACAGAATAATTTACATGGTTGATGTTTCTGCTGCTGGCCATGTAACAACTGGTAAAATTTGCTCATTTTTGACCATGAAAACAAAGTGACTTGAATCAGAACCTTTGGGACAACTAGTTTTTCTTGTCAAGATAGTGTTATGATTTGGTTCTTCCTGTTTTCTGAGAGCCTGTCTTTGTGAAACCAATTAGAAAAAAACAGGTTCAAGTAGCTCAGCCTTTTGACCTGACCGTCAGGAAGATGGAGGGTTAAATGATAATGAGGGCTGAACTGAGGCAAAGAAATGATTTGTCTTGGAACCCAGTCTACATGCTTATAGTAGCCTACTTAGTAGTACACTGGGTGTTTGCCTAAAAACTACTTGGTTCCTTTTCAACATAGATATGTAAAAGGCAAATGACCCAAAACCCAATGTCATTACTTCTCTATCTGTCTCTCTTTCTCTTTCTCTTTCTCTCTCTCTCTCTCCCTCCTTCTCCCCTTTCCTCTCCCTCTCACACACATACACACCCACATATCCAATCTGTTACCAAGTCCTGTCGATTTTGGCTTCATAACATCTCTTATACACACCTTCTTTTTCCCACCATCCTGGTGCAAGCCCTCATCACCTCATTCTCCTGCTATTACAATAGTTTGCTGGTGGGTGGGTGGGTTTACTTGCTTCTCTCCTCTCTAATCCATCCTCCACACAGTTATCAATGTAATCTTCCTAAAGTGAAGGTTTAACCATGTTATACCCCCCTATCCTATAAACTCTAGTGGCTCCCTATTACCTCCAGGACCAAATGTCAAATCCTCTGTCCATCATTCAAAGACCTTTATCCCCTCCTCCCACTCTCCCCCCCTTTTCAGTCTTTTTATCCCTTGCTTACCCCCATAAACTCTGAGATCTAGCCACACTGAATTCCTTTGCTCCTCCTTGCCAGGATACTTCATCACTGACTCCATGCATTTTCCCTGGCTGTCCCCCATCCCTTGAATTCTTTCCCTCCTCACTGCTGCTGCCTGGCTTCCCTAGCTTTTTACAAGTTCCACCTAAAATCCCACCTCCTACAGGAAGCCTTTTGCAGTCACCCATAATGCTAGTGCCTTTCCTCTGTGGATTATCTCCAATTTACCCTGCCTATATCTTGTTTGTATGCAGTTGTTTGCATGCATGTTTCCCTTATTAGACAGCGAGCTCCTTGAGAACAGAGACTGTCTTTGGCCCTTCTTTGTATTCTCGGCACTGTGTACAATGCCTGGTACATAGCAGGTGCTTGATACATCTAGACTGAGATACATGCTACGTGTGTGACCCTGAGAATCACTTAATCTACCAGCTTCAGTTTCCTTATCTGTAATATGCAGATAACACCTACCTCACAGTGTTTTGAGGGTCATATGAGATAATGTATTTAAATTGCCTTACAAACCTTACATTCCTATATAAATGTAAATAATTTTTTTAATTCTTAAAATTACTTTTGACAACTTTTGCTTTTGGTGAAGTAAATGAATTCAAATAAATATCTTAGGAAAATAAATGTTATGGTAAAGTGAGAAGAGATTCCCCTTAATCATCATCATCATCATCATCATCATCATCATCATCATTGCTAGCATTTATATAGTGCTTACTATGTGCCAAAACCAGCTAGGTGGCACAGTGGATAGAGAACTGGGCCTGGAGTCATTGAAGACCTGAGTTCAAATCTGGCCTCAGACACTTATTAGCTATGTGATCCTGGGTGAGTCACTTAACTCTGTTTGCCTCAGTTTCCTCATCCGTAAAATGAGCTAGAGAAGGAAATGGCAAACCACTACGGTATCTTTGCCAAGAATAACCCAAATGGGGTCACGAAGAGTTGGACACTGAAATGACTGAACAAGAACAGTAAAATTATGTGCCAGGCACTGCGCTAAGTGCTTTACAAATATTATCTCATTCGATCCTCACAATAACCCTGTGAAGTGGATGCTATTATTATCCCCATTTTTACAATTTAGGAAATTGAGGTAGATAATGGTCAAGCTACTTGCCCAAGGACATACGGCTAGTAAGTGTCCAAGGCTGAATTTGAACTCAGGTCTTTCTTGCACTAGGCCCAGTCCTCTATCCACTAGCCACTTAAATAAATGAGCAGAATAAAATAAGCAAGTCTTTGGTCCCAATATAATTTTCATGAAAATTAAGTTAAAGACAGTGAACATTACAGATCGGCCTAGAATGATGTTGATTCCCACTTTCTTTCCGCATGATCCTGTGTGGGGTGAATTCTGATGATCAGAGGCATCCTGCTAGGTTGCCTTAAGCTAAAGGGATCTGGACATTGGAAGCACACAAGATACTTATTTCATTTAATACATTAGATTTATCTGAAAACGAGATATTTGGACTATCAAGTCTCTTTGAGTGTTATGGAAGGAGAGAAAAATAGTTCTTTTGCCTAGCTCCCAATTTTTTGAGGTGAATAACTAAATGTAAATTATGTTATGACTAGGCCATTCACATCATAGCAAAGAGAAGGTTCTTGAGCAAGAAAGTCACAATTTGCTCCCTTAGAAGGTATTAATTCCATTTTAAATTGAATTTTTTTTAATTAAAAACATTTTTTAAATTAAAAAAAATAATCCTCATAAACTATAGAATGAACAAAAGGTAAATCTCCACGAATTTAGTTTCTATCTGATGATTGAGGGGAAGTTTTCTCAAATTAGGAAATGAGAAAAGAATCTAAATAAATAGTATCCCAGCTCATGTGCTGGATGCATTTGCTTAGCTAAATATGATGAGGGCATTACTGTCTGACAGGGCACACAGTCTGATCGCTTGGGCCCGTGGCCAAAACCTTGTGGTTCAAATGCCAAGTGCCTGTAGGGAAGGTTCCATATAACAGAGCTTAGCAAGCAGCCCCTGGCACCCGTACCAGAGGGTGGCACTCCAGCCTTCCTGTCTGACATGCCAGGCCCTGGTTTCTTCTCAACTGTGCCTGCCACCCAGGCAACTGCAGGTTCCCTGCCACCCTCTCACCATAGCTGCTTCTGCCCCAGGCTTCCCACTGTTCTTCCTCCTCCTGCCCTCCATTTGTCTGCGCGTCAAGGGAGTGTTCTCACATGGAGTCACGGCAGCCGCCTGACTGGACCTTTTCACCTTTCCTGGGCCTCCCCCTCCTCCTACCAGGCACACTGGGGGGAGAAGCTTGCCAATTCTAGTTTTATAAAATTTCAGCCCTGATTCCCCACCGCCTGTCCCCCACCCCTATTCAAGAACTCTGGGAGTGTCTTGGCTCATATGCATTCTGGAAATTCCTCAGGCTTTGGAATAGGTGGGGACTGAAAGGGAGGGAAGAGCACAGTAGAGCCTGGTGTGAATGCCGCTCCAAAGGATTATGGACATTTTGAGCACTCCTGGACTACACCCAAAAATGCCAGGTTGCTAAGGTGTTGCACCACCTGTAAGAAACAAGGCTAGCTTTTGTCATGCCTCCATTTCTTAAAAATACATTACCAGTTCAGTCTATATTTTTCTAGGGTCTAAACCAGAATAGTAGAGGATTGTGGAAATTTGACTCTGATTCAGAGCTGTGCCTCTTTCTTTTTTGGAGCTAAGCGTTCTGTCCAGACTTCTCTTATTCTTTCTGTGAGAACTTGAACCAAGCCGCCCCCCCACCCCCCACCCCCAACTCCTATGGAAGAAGCAGATGGGGAGCTTGGCCGAATTTGGACATCCAGAACTTGGACAAATGGAAAGATCCATTTGCCAGAGTGGATTGCCAGTAATTAAAAAGCTTATCCTCCTCCTTCTTTTGCACTGTGAACTTATCTAAGGAATCAACAGAGTATTTAATCATGCACCAAACAGGAGGAAAAAAATCTGTCCAGATGAAGGAAAACCTGTATTTGAATTAACTGACTTTTAGACCCTCATGAATCAAACTGACTGGTTTAGGTTGGTGTATAAAGCGATTTCTTTTGAGCTGTTTTTTTTTTTCCCCTCTCTGCCATAAAGTGTTTATCGTTCAGTTGTTTCAGTTACGTCTGACTCTTCATGACCCCATTTGGGGTTTTCTTGGCAAAGATAACTGGAGTGGTTTGCCATTTGCTTCTCCAACTCATTTTACAGATGAGGAAACCGAGGCATACAGGGTTAAGTGACTTGCGCAGGGTCACACAGCTAGTAAGTGTCTGAGGTTGCATTTGAACTCAGGTCTTCTTGACTGTAGGCCAGACTCCCTATCCACTATGCCCTCTAGCTTCCGTGAAGTGCCCCAGTGGTAATCACTGCAAACAGCATTCACAAGTTGGAGCTTAGGTTGGCAGCCTGTGTCTCTGGTGCCACCGAGTGGTACCTCCCCACCATGTGCACCTTTCCTTATAGCTCTCTTGATTTCCTACTTCTCTTGCATCTTTCATCTTTTCTTGTCCTCCTTTTCCTTGCTCCCTCACCTAAGCCTCTGGAGAGGGCTAAGCAGGCTACTAACATCAAACGAAAGCAGGTAGGGTTTTGATTTCTGCCTTATTGGTATATAAATGCCTGCAGATGTGAATTGGCACTTATGTTCTGACCCTTATAGAATACTGATGAGCCTTAGAAAGACAGGGGTTTTCCTAAAATTCCTTATCTAGTTGTCCCCCAAGGCACTGCTAGTTCATCTATAGATAAAGAACCATTGGAAACCCTGTGAAACAGTTAGCAATGCTTGTTCAGAATGTGCCAAAGAAGGGTAATCTAGGCACAGAATTTACAATTCAATTCCTTTCCATTCCTTTCAATTCAACAGGCACTTATATACCCAGCATTGTTTTAGGTACCGATGATGATATAGATCAATTTATCGATCAATCAGAAAGTATTTATTAAGTCCCTACTAAGTATCAGGCACTGCACTAAATGCTAGGGTTAGAGAGTAAGAAAAAACTTTCTCTCAAGGGTCTCACATTCTACCTTACCTGGCTAGATGTGCACGCGCACACGCACACACACACACACACACACACACACGTTTTGGATTTGTATATGGATGTATACTCACATCCAGGGCTAGATCCTTCACAGGAATACCCTATGTCCTTGGTTCTGTGAAAACACAATAGTCTGGTAAATGGAGTATATTCTAGAGAAAGGTGAGAAGGAAGACAAGAGGAATGATGGGGTTGAATAGAGAAGAGTTTCTCGATAGAATGAATAGCTTTCTTTTCCTTCCCTCTTCTTGATCTTCCCTCGATGCCTTCTTCTTCTTCCTTCACTCCCCCCCACCCCCATGTCTTATTTTCTCTCTCCTCTCTTCTTTTCCTTTCCTTTCCCCCCTCTGCTGACTTCTCCAGAACCTCAAGGTTTGGTTACAATGTAGTAACAATATAATTACACAATTACATTGGCTGGGACCATGTTAGTTGGGGATCTGCCTGTACAGAGTTAAACATGGCGGGCCTTCACACCAAGGTTATTTGCCTTGGAGAGTGCCAGGGCTTCTCAGATAACATTCTGCCTGCCCAAGAATTCATTTTCTTCTGTTTATTCATTCCTCTCTTCTGCGTTTATATAACTTTTGAAATGATTTTTTAAAAAAAGAAAAAAGAACTCCCCACAACAGAAAGTTTCTTCTTTTTGTGTCTCAAGGAGTGGCAAGATCCACTAGACAAAAATACTTCAGCAAAGTTCACTGTCAAAAAATAGAACTTATGAGAAACAGGTCAAAAGATAATCCCGTACGGTCAATCAACATTGTAGGTCAAGACAACAGGTTCTAAAATGGGGACCCTTCATTCCTCTCAGCTGCATTGAACTTTGTGGTAACTAAGCCAGCAACAATAATGTCAATCTACTAAGTAGACTTGAAATATAATTTTTAAAGGAAGTCTTTCAATATCCCCTTGCCCTCTTTCATGGTTTCTGCAAGGTTTTGCTTCATGAAATTAATATTCATCTACCCTTTAACTTTCTCTTTTAATTTAAAACTAAAAAATTATGAGTACCACAGAGTTCCAATTTTAGCAATTACTTGTGTCATTAAGAAGTGCCAGTTCAAATTGGTGCAGACATGGGTGTGGTGCAGCTGTAAGTGACTGCCACCCACACACCCAGAGCAAGAAGAAAGTGCTTTGAAGGGGGGGGTACAGTGATTCTAACCAGGGATGATGTGCCTGCCTAGCCCAGGGTTCACAGCGACCCTGGAGCCAGCTTGGTGCCCTTCAAAGCCCATGCTAAAAAATCAGGAAAGGCCCTTGTTGGACTCCCACCCATGCTCGGGTCTCATCCATCCAAGCTGGTTGACCTGTTGTAGCTGCTGCTGCTGCTGCAAAGCACACTCCAAGTGTACCAGTATATTCATAGCACATTCACATTAATTAAGGAATATGATCAGACAACTTTGGGAGAGGTTGTGAAAGCATGGCTTGAGCAGTGGTATAGCCTGATATGGAATGGGGAAAAATATCAGACACATGAGAAGTCAGAGAACTGGGTTTATTGGGCTTGTTTCCTTCTCTGTATAGGAGAATTTAAAATGCCAACTTTATCTGTTTCACACTCTGACAGAGTGCTCTCCCTCTCTCCCTCCCTCCCTCCTTTCCTTTCTCTCTCTCTGTCTTTGTCTCTCTGTCTCTCTGTCTCCCCTCCCTCTTTCTCCCATTTCTAAAGGAAGCCCAGGCAAGGAAAGACAGGGTAATTATCTACTGAAACCACCCTCAAATGACCAAGATAAAAAAACCCATAAGTCTATAGTCAGTTGACTTCTGGAGTTTTCTCAAAGCTATTTCCTAACTATTCATGATGTGATGACATATCAAGCAACTCATTTCCTATGTCTGGGACCTTTCTTAGGTCATCTTCCTTTCCCTAGCCTAGATGGGTGCCTACATAGTCTGATAGGAATGGTTCAAACCTTCATGGTTTCCAGGGGTGGGAAACCTGTGGCCTCTAGGCCACATGAGGCCTTCTAGGTCCTCGGGTGCAGCCTTTGACTGAGTCCAAGTTTCACAGAACACATCCTTTTATTAAGGGGATTTGTTCTGTGTAGTTTGGATTCAATCAAAGGGCTGCCCTTGAGGACCTAGAGGGCCACATGTGGCCTCGGGGGCCCAGGTTTCCCACCCCTGGAACCTTCATCATTGATTGTCCCTAGAAAGAAAGGGACCTCCCTCGTTTAAAATAACAATAACAATCTGGTATTTCTGTTGCTCTTTGAGGTTTACAAAGCAGTTTACATCATTATCTTCTTTGATCCTCCTTTGATAACCCTGGGACGTGGATATTAATTATCATTCCCATTTACATAAGCTCAAACTTAGGCTCAAAGAGGCTGACTCATCCAGGGTTACAGAGCAGTGATGTGGCTTTAGATTCCAATTGTTCTGATTTTCATGGCCCATACTCTATCTATAACAAAATAAGGCTATCTTTATTTTATGACTTACCTGTATATCCTAGGAACAGGGTGTGATTACACAGAATTAAATGGCTAGTCATGGACGCTGATTGGTTGTAGTTAACTATTAAAAACCATTTTATATAAGTATGTATATGCATGTACACATACATGTGCACACACATGCACATATATGTATATACAAACACTCATACACATGCATTTGTGTGCAGCTATACAATGTACCTATGGGTGTACATATACACAGTGTACATTGTATTACACATACACCTGTGTATATTGTGTATGTTATATTAAGAGAAATAATATATCTACTAATATGGAAAGACAAACCAGCAAAGATATCTTTAAACCAACTCTAGGAAGAGGAATGACCTTTCAGTCTGGGGAGGTCTTAGGAGAGTTATACCAATGCATTTTTTAAGCTGGAAAAGCATCAGAACCTTTAGTTCAGCAGAACCATTTAGAATTTTGGCTAAGGATAGGATAGAAGACTTTATATGCATATATGTTGGAGAAGGAAATGGTAAACCACTCCAGAATCTTTGCCAAGAAAATCCTAAATGCATTCACAAAGAGTCAGATGTGACTGAAACAACTAAATAACGAAAATGCATGTATGTATATATGCATGTATTTCACAAGTTGCATATACATATATAGGCATACTCATGTACAATGTGTGTGTTTATACATATGTTGTTGCATATGTGTTTATATACACACATGTATGCATGAAGCATATGTTGTCCTCACAAAGTGGACAAATATTTGACCCATT
Organism: Vombatus ursinus; assembly: GCF_900497805.2. Classification (NCBI taxonomy): domain Eukaryota; kingdom Metazoa; phylum Chordata; class Mammalia; order Diprotodontia; family Vombatidae; genus Vombatus; species Vombatus ursinus. The sequence goes on from NW_020951478.1 coordinate 4,076,458, forward strand.
TCATAAATAATGAATCTTACTCTATGAAGAGTCTGAGTCACAGCAATATTCAATGGTAAAAGCTGATGAACTATGTCCACCTCCATTGATCCCAGGACAAAGGAAATTGGCTTCAAATACAGTACTAGGGACTGAGATTACACATAGGGAAGGATTTTTTTCTGTCGGCAAAAGTGGTTTAAACACTCAAACCAATAACTGAGGAAGACCATAGAATCTCCATTCCTAGAAATCTTTAAGAATAGAAATATAGGGTAGTTGTCTAATTTCTTAGAATGTTATTATGACCTAGGCCTACCTACAAGGAGAGGAATGGTCTACACAAGGCTCCAAATGTCCCTTCAAAATGGCACACTACATTAGCAGTAGAGGCTGCTCGTTGGAATGTAGAAACTCAGTGTCAGGCTGATCTATGCAGAGTTGTTTTAAGAAAGGCACATTTGTGCAGGCTTTTCCTCAGTCCTATTTTTAAAAGGTTCAGTTAATGTCTGGATATTTACTATATAAAAACAAATGTATTTCAGAACCAACATAGAGCATTTAAAGTTTGAGAGCAACTCCTATTTTGGTGTATCCAGGTAGAAAATTAAATTATAAAGCTGTCTTAATTACTTTCACTGCGTTCCTTGTGTTGTCTAAATATTAGCTAATTTGGACCTTGCAATGATTAAACAAGGATAGTTAGGAAAAGTTTGGGATAGAATTATTATTATAAAGTAGCTGAATGGAAAAGCCCATTAGAAGCCGGGGTGTATGCTGTGCAGAGACAATGAAGCTTTCATTCTCCGTCCAGTTCACAGATGTGGAATTGTTTAATTGCAGGACAACGCCTGCCAGACTGCATCACTAACTATATTTAGGGGGGGAAAATTCAGAGCATGCTATTTATAGAATCTTCACAAATAGGCACCAAATTCTTATCTGCCAAAGATAACCTCGGTCATGATTTATCAAAGCAATTTTTGCTATCCATTTGCTCAGAAACGGAGTGCAATTTAATCTTTATGAATGTAACATACTTTTCAAAGCCTTCTCTTTTTTGCCAATGGAAAGTCATTTGTTATAATTGTTAGACCAATTAGCTGTGTTTCAGTGTTAAGAAAGGAATAAAAAATATTCGTTAAGTGTGGATTTCAAGATCTGAGAACCATATTTAGTATCTTGTGCAATTCACTTTCATACTTAAAAGTTCTAAGACACTTTAACAAAATGAATTGTAGTCCAACCTGTTCTCTGAAATATTTGGAAATTCTTTTATTAACTTACATTCTCGAATTCTGCACTTTTCACAAATTTTATATGCAGATTATTTCTTTTGCAAATCTGCCTTTTGTCTGGAACTATTTCATGTTTACAGACACTAGTTTTAAGCAGAATTATTTGGAAGGGGATTGAAAATGAAAGGTATAATGAGCTGAGGTATAAGAAGCCATCCGAAGGCAAATGTTTGCATTTTCCAAATATTCTAAACATTTAGTGAGATTGCTTCCAGGGAGTGAGTTTGCTAATTTGTTTTTAGTGATTGGTAATAAAATGATATCAAAATGCTTATTAGGAGTAATAGCAACAAGGAAACCAAACTGGGAGGCAGGAAAGGTAAGGCTTTTTACTTAAGTGCACATAATGTTTGGCTATACTGGAGTGGAGGATGGAGGTGTGTGTGTGATCAAGTTTTCCATCTTGAATGTTGTAAATTTGTAGGACAATGTTTAATCGCTTTTGACATCTTAGTTATTTTACTCTTCATTCTTTATTCCCTGCCTCTATGTCTCTTGTAATTAATTGTTTCACGTTTAAATTTAGGATCAAGATTTACATATAGTGTCACAAGGAAGCAAGGTACCCAAAAGACAGCTCAAAGTGAAAGTAGAACAGACTTCCTGCGCAAGAATATAACTTGCCTTTAGAAAGAACTGCCTGGGGGAAAAAAAAAAGTTTTCTAAGCAGGGACTTCCTTTACTAACAATTAGAAAGCTGTGCCTGAATTTTAAGAACAGAAATATACTGCAGATTATACTGCAAGAGAAGCAGGGATCTAAACTTCATCTTCTCAATCTTTGCCTTAAAAAAAATAAACAATTAGAAAAAAAAGAAGTTAATAAGAGAAAGTAGAGCTGGAACAGGAGTTCTCAACCTGGAGACTTTTAAACTTAGTTTAGAAAAAATTTCAATAATTGTATTTCAATAAAATTGGTTTTCTTTATAATCCTATGTATATGTACATATCTTATGTATGTGTATATATATATATATAGTATAACATAATACTATGTTATTGTATATATTAAACAAAAAAAAAACCATTATTTGGGGAAAGGATCCAAAGCGTTTGCTAGACTGCCGAAAGTGTTTACGACACCCATAAAAGGTGTTAAGAACCCCTGAACTACAGAAAGACAGGGTGTCCCAAAAGTCTTAGTGCATATTTAATCTCTTGGAAAACTTCACTAAAACTTTTGGGACATGAACTAAATCATGTTTTTTTAATACTTTAATACTCACATTAAAACTTAATACTTTAATACTCTCACCAAAGTCATGGAGTGCTCAGGTATATGCTGATCCAATTTGGAAGGTCTTCTTGAATTGTTGAAGGAATTTCTTTACCTGCTACAACTGAGGCTGGTGCATAAACTGCAATTATCTTTATGTATTTAATACTTTCTGTGGGTGTCATAGACCCTTTTGGCAGTCTAATGAAGGTTATGGATGCCTTCCCAGAATAATGATTTTAAATGAATATGGTATAAACTTTAATAACTTAAAACTGCCTTAAGTCTTTTGGAACACCCTGTACTCTATCTTTATAGCTACTGTTGGTTCCATAATAAGTATTTAAAATTTTTATATTTCCAAAATATCCCAAGTGAAAAATTTGAATTTAAGTATGCAAAATTTAAATATAAAAATTTTTAAATAAATTTAAACATGCAAGTATTGATACAGAAGCAATTCACCACCATTCCCCCACTCCCCCACCTTGATATTTAGTCATAATATATATGGAAAATCTGGGTTCAAATTCCACTATTGTCACATAATGGCTGTATACCCCTAGGTATGTCACTTTAACCTCTCAGTGTCCCAGGAAACGCTAAGAATTGAAGTTGCTGAATAGGTTATGATCCATATCAGCAAAAGGAGATTCTTTGTGGGGACATCACTCTATCAGTGAAATCACAGATCTAGTCCTGTTACCTCTTCTTACTTCAAGCGTTTACTAAATATCATCTTTCTTCTCATGAGTTCACAGCCTGACTATACCCAGACAGTTAATTCAGGGATCAACTCATATCAGTAATGAGTCATGTCTGCGAATTAACTTCATTTTGCATAATGGTCTGCATTACTTTCTATGATCAGTGTCTATCCATTATTTTCTCAAAGAAAGCAAATATTATATAAAGGTGCTAGGCTTGGGTATAGTCTACAGGTCTTTGGTTTCTCTCATTCCTTTTTTCTGACTAATGCTTTCCAATTTATTTTCATTCTCACATATTTTCACATTCATATCAAAATCATGGAGTGTCATACATGCTGATCTAATTTGGAAGGTCTTCTTGAATTGTTGATGGAATTTCTTTACCTGCTACAACTGAGGGTAGTGCATAAACTACAATTATCTTTATGTTTTTTTTTTTTCAAATACTCATCATGAGCACTGCAATAGATGATCAAATATCTCAAGGAATGATTCTTGTGCAATAAAATCAACTCCTTTCTTTGCCTCTTCAAGGAGTATCTATGAATTATCCTTCTATTTAGCTGAAACTTCTTTCTTTTGGTTTTGTTTATACTGAGAATGTCAAGACTGATAAGATTCAACTCTTATAGTAGTATGTCTGCCCATTGGTCAGTGAACAAGGATCTTACATTTAGAATACCAATGACCAAATTAAAGTTTGTGGGTGGTATATAAACTGTGATTCCTAGTGCCCTTTGCCTCCTTGTCTGTCACTTTGCCATGGTTGTTGGTTCTTAGAAAGAAGACTTGGTCCTGGCAATGGACCCAGCACAGTAGAACTTGCAAGTAATTATGCTATAAGCTGTCATAGCCATTGATAACACAGGGTCACCGTCACACCATGATGAGGTATTGGTATAGGACTTTGTGAATTAAAGACAATCTAATAACACAAAAAAGTGGAAAAAGGTAAAAAAAGACGTTGATTGTTATGATCTCCTGTAGAAGTTTAGCCAATACAAAGCATTTACCATCATTCGGTGGTCAAGTAAGACCACAAATGTCTTCAGTCAGAAGACTCTTGTCTCTCTATTTTGGAAAAGTCATGGCAGCTGAGTACAATATTGAGTTGGAACATAAACTCATTTATGAAACATTATGGAGGAGGATACTGGGAAATTGCTAACAACATCCATCGCCTCACAAAAAAGTAAAAGACCATGGAGGGGAAATCAAGTCTATAGAATCTGATGAAAGACTCAGATAAGACTAGTAATTCCAAGAATATTTACAGATGAAACAGGAAGGAGGACAGAAAAGAAACAGACTGAGAATGGAACAGACTTAGTAGAATTTCCAAAGCAAACTATTTTCATCATCAATGATAATGGAACCACATTTGACCTCTAAAACCTTAGTCCTTAAAGTACCATATAAGAAATAAAAAAAAAAAAATGGTCCTCAACAAGATGAAGATAGGAAGAGCAGTTGAATCAGCTAGGATACACCAAGAAGAAATCCATGCTGAAAGTGTCATAATTTTGAAAGTACTGTGTAGTCTTTCTTAAAAATATCTGAAAGAGAAGTTATTAATTAGTTATCTGTCCGGTTCTATTGCCGGACCCCGAGCGAGCTCCTCTCGGTGGGTTCCGCTTCGGACGTCTCCGGATTCCCTCCCCGGGGGACGGCGGGCAGGGACTCAGTCAGACACTGCTTCGGGAGGCATATGTTTTATTAATTGCGGAGGAATCCCCCGAGCAAGCTGGGGCGTTGGTCTATATAGGGTCTGTCTTCCGGGTGGCCACCCCAATCCGCCCCGAGGGCGAAACCTGCCACCTGTATGGAGCAAAGAGTCTCGCCCAATCCCATCCTTACACGTACCCCGTGTAGGGAGCCGTGTCTTTCTGGGATTGGGGGCTCTCACTCCCAGGGAGGTTCCTATCCGCTCAGGCGTCTAGGGCCGACCGCCCCTAACAGTTATCCACAGTATAGTACAGTAGAAAGAATATTGGCTCTGGAATAAGAGGACCTGGGTTCCAGTATTGCCTCTATTGCTTACTACACATGCAACTTTGGGCAATCATTTAACCTTTCTAGTATTTGTCGAATGAAGAGGTTGGACTAGATGGCCTCAGAGGTCTCTTCCAGTTCTACAACTATGACCCTTTAGCACTTTCAGGTTTGAAGGGCCTTTTATATAATCATTGGCACTATATCTGCTTCTGAAGCTGAGATGTGACAAAGTATGAATCGATTCTCTGCCACTGGTGCTAATTTTGGCCTGACAATTAACACTGAAAAACAGAAGTTCTCCACCGGTCACATCACACCATCCGTAGGTGGAAGCATTGGTTACAGCAAATGGAGAAGTTTCAATTACTGTGGATAAGTTCACTTACCATGGCAGTGTTCCTCCCAGGGATGTACAAATTAATAATGAGGTTGATGCGTACATTGCCAGCGCTAGCTCAGTGTTTGGAAGGCTCGAAAGTAAAGTGTGGGAGAGATTAGACTGAATATCAAACCAAAGGTCTACAGAGCCATTGTGCTGACCTCATTGTTGTATGCCTGTGAAGCCTAGACAGTATACCAAGGACCATGCCAGAAAATCGAACCACTTTCACTTGAATTGGAAGATTCTGAAGATCACCCGGCAAGATAAGATACTAGACAATTACGTCTTTTCTCAAGCTAAACTGCCAAGCATTCAAGCTCTACTGTGAAGAGTGCAACTTCAATGGACTGGCCATCTAGTTTGAATGCCAAAAGTACGTTTGCCTAAAAGACTATTTTATTGAGAAGTCACACAAGGTAAGCACTGATCTGGAGGTTATAAGAAGCAGTACAAGGACCCTCTCTAGGTCTCTCTGAAGAACTTTGGAATGATGGTGTGACATGGGAGACACTGGCACAGGACTGCCCAGCGTGGTATGCTCACATCAAAAAAGATACTGTGCTCTATGAACAAAACAGAATTCTAGTAGCTCAAAAGAAATGTAAGATTTTCAAATTTAGAAACATCTCCATTCCAAATGGACTTATGGACTATTTATGCCCAACTTGTGGGAGAGTCTTCTGAGCTCATAGTGGTCTGATTAGCCACAGTTCAATACACTGTAACTTGACTCAATATAAATGCTAGGTGTTGTCATTATTGTTGTTTCCAGGGGATTCAGTTCAGAAAACTGCCCCCAAGTTATTCACCTCATTTTTTTTTTCTGAAAAGTTATCACTGGTCATCCTCATAAGATAATATACTCCAGGGGGGGCAGAGCCAAGATGGCAGAGGGAAAGCAGAGACTGTCTTGAGCTCTCCCCCAAAGCCCTCTAAATACCTAAAAAAATGGCTCTAAACAAATGCTAAAGCAGCAGAACCCACAAAAAGACAGAGTGAAACAAATTTCCAGCCAAAGATAGCCTGGATGGTTGATCAGAAAGGTATATCGCGCCAGGTAGGGAGAGGACTGTAGTTTGGCATGGGCACACAGGCCACAGTGACCTTGGATCAGGCCTCAGAGGACTGAATCGCTGGCAGCTGTGGCAGTTTCCAGACTTTTCAACCCATGAACACCAAACATAAATTAGAAGGTCAGTGGGAAAAGTCTGTGACTGCGGTGAGAGAGGGAGCTAGGTCTCAGCCACAAGTCTCAAGCTTGGCCTGGGGCAGCGACTGTTTCCTGAGCTTCCAGCCCACAGACTGAGGGGGAATCGAGTGGCTGATCAGAAGGGGATTGCAAGGATCTCTTTGCCAGTGCTGAGGCAGTAATCTCTTGCTCTACCGGTGCTTGGATCTGAATTACAGTTCTGAGGGGTGGTCCTGGGGCTAGGAGGAACGTTGGTGTGGTGAAGCTTGTTGTGGCTGTGGAGATGAAACACCTCGCCCCTTATCATACCACCTTGGAAGAACTGAAAATTTACAGGTCCCTAGAAGTACCTCTGAAAACAGCTGCAGAAACCCCTGATGCTTGGGACAGTACACTCTTCACATTGGAAGCAGACTTTTACCTTAACAAAGAGTTTAAAACTCAAGTAATTAGCCAGGATCATGAGTAAGCAGCACAAAAAGAGTCAGACTATATTATCTTACTTTGGTGACAAAGAAGATCAAAATATACAACCAGAAGAAGACAACAAAGCCAAAGCTCCTACATCCAACACCTCCAAGAAAAATATCAATCAGTCCCAGGCCTTGGAAGAGCTCAAAAGGGATTTTGAGAAGCAAGTAAGAGAAGTAGAGGAAAAACTGAGAGTGATGCAAGAAAATCATGAAAAACAAGTCAACAGCTTGCTAAAGGAGACTCAAAAAAATACTGAAGAAAATAATACCTTAAAAAATAGCCTAACCCAAATGGCAAAAGAGGTCCAAAAAACCAATGAGGAGAAGAATGCCCTAAAAAGCAAAATTGGCCAAATGGAAAAGGAGTCCAAAAGCTCACTGAAGAAAATACTTCCTTAAAAATTAGAATGGAGCAATTGGAAGCTAGTGAGTTTGAGAAATCAAGACACTGTAAAACAAATCCAAAAGAATGAAAAATTAGAAAACAATGTGAAATATCTCATTGGAAAAACAACTGACCTGGAAAATAGATCCAGGAGAGAGAATTTAAAAATTATTGGACTATCTGAAAGCCATGATCAAAAAAAGAGCCTAGACATCATCTTTCAAGAAATTCTCCAGGAAAATTGTCCTGATATTTTAGAACCAGAGGGCAAAATAGAAATTGAAAGAATCCACCGATCTCCTCCTAAAAGAGATCCCCAAAGGAAAACTCCTAGGAATGTTGTAGTCAAATTCCAGAGTTCCCAGGTCAAGGAAAAAATATTACAAGCAGCCAAAAAGAAACAATTCAAGTATTGTGGAAACACAATCAGGATAACACAAGATTTAGCAGCTTCTACATTAAGGGACCACAGGGCATGGAATATAATATTCCGGAAAGCAAAGGAGATAGGATTACAACCAAGAATCACCTACCCAGCAAAACTGAGTATAATCCTGCAGGGGAAAAATGGTCATTCAGTGAAATAGAAGACTTTCAAGCATTCTTGATGAAAAGACCAGAGCTGAATAGAAAATTTGATTTTCAAATACAAGACTCGAGTGGAACATGAAGAGGTAAACAGGAAAGAGAAAATCATAAGAGACTTATTAAGGTTGAACTATTTATATTCTTGCATGGAAAGATGATATTTGTAACTCATGAGACCTTTGTCAGTATTGGGGTAGTTGGAGGGGAAAAAATTATATGTGTCTGTATATAGATATAGATAGATAGATAGAGGGCACAGAGTGAGTTGAAAATGAAGGGATCATATCTGGAGAATAAAATTAAGGGGTGAGAGAGGAATATACTAGGAGAAGGAGAAAGGGAGAGGTAGAATGGGGTAAATTATCCCACAAAAAAAAAAACAGAAAAGAACAGGCTCTTACAGTGGAGGGGAAATGGGGGAAGGTGAGAGGGAATGAGTGAATCTTATTCTCATAGGATTTGACTTAAGAAGGGAATAATATACACACTCAATTGGGTGTGGAAATCTGTCTTACCCTACAGGAAAATAGAGGGGGACAAGAGAGTAGGGGAATGACAGAGAGGAGGGCAGATTGGGAAAGGGAGTAATCAGAAGCAAATACTTCTGAAGAGGGACAGGGTCAAAAGAAAGAACAGAATAAATGGATGGGAGGGATAGGATTATGGGAAATAGAGTTAGTTTTTCACAGCATGTCTACTATGGAAGTGTTTTGCATGACTGCACATATATAACCTATATTTAGTTGCTTGCCTTATTAATGAGGGTGGGTGGGGAGGGAGGAAGGGAGAAAATTTGGAACCCAAAGTTTTAAAAACATGTTTAAAAAAATGTTTTCACATGCAACTGGGAAATAAGGAATACAGGAAATAGGGAACAGAAATCCATCTTGCCCTACAGGAAAATTGGAGGGGAAGGGGATAAGAGAAGGGGGGGAGAGATAGAAGGAAAGGCACACTAGGGGAAGGGGTATTTAGAATGCATGCCATCTTGGGGTGGGGGGAGGGGCAAGATGGGGTGAAAATTTGGAACTCAAAATCTTGTGGAAGTAAATGTTGAAAACAAAAAAATAAGTAAAAATTTTCATTAAAAAATTTTTTTAAAAATAAAAATAAATAAAAAAGAAAAGATAATATACTCCAGCAGGTTATGGGTCTTGGTTTGATAGGAGAAAGTCCTCTACTTGCTGTAGGGCATATTTTATAGGCTCTTGGTATTATATGTTATTCACAGAAGGGAAAACACATGTCACTGATTATGATCAGCCCCAGGACTAGAAAGGAGTAATCCCTATTGGGGAAGATGGTTGAGATCCAAATTGGTGTAAATCAGACTTCAGTAAGGAAGAAAGGAAGGTAACAAATGTTCATTAAATGCCTATTGTGTGCCAGGCTAGTATTTAATAATATTTAGTACAAATATTATCTCACTTGATCCTCACAATAATTCTAGGAGGCAAGTACTATTATTATCCCCATTTTGCAGAGGAAATGGGCCTGACAGAGGTTAGTGACTTACCCGAAGTCATACAGCTAGCAAGTGTCTGAGGTTGAAATTTGAACTCAGGTCTTTCCGACTCCATATACACTTCACCAATTGGTTACCTCTATAAATAACCCCTAGTGTTCCTTATTACCTCCAGGATTAAATATAAAATCCCCTGTTGGGCTTTCAAGCCCTTCATAACCTGGCCCCTTCCTACTTTTCCTATTTTGTTGTGCTTTACAGCCCTCCATGTACTCCATGATCCAATGACACCGACTTCCTTGCTGATCCTCGAATGAAACATTCCGTTGCCCAGCTGTGCTTTTTCACTATTGCCCACCCCCGCCCATTCCCCCATACCTGGGATTTTCTTTACCACTTGGATTTACAGGCTCTCTTCAAGACTCAGCTAAAACCTCACCTTCTGCAAAAAGCCTTTCCCAGTCTCCCTCTGTGATTATCTCCATTTTATCCTATATATATCTTGTATATACATAGTTGTTCACATGTTGTCTCCTCCATTAGATTGGGAGCTTCTTGAGGATAGGAACTTTCTTGGTATCCCCACTGCTTAGCACAGTGCCAGTCACATAGAAGGTGCTTAATAAATGTTTTTTGACTTGAGAAGACCAGGCTGGGTTGGTATTGTTTCCATTAGACTCAAGATGAAAGTGAGAAACCGATTGTTGAAATAGACATTCAGGTAGGAAAGAAGACACTTCTGTATCAGGAGGCAAGATATAGGGAATGTTGAAGTGCTGTTTCACTCAATCTGTCTTTACAAAATTTTAGCTTTTTATTCAGCATTTTAAACTGGATGGTTGTCACGGTCATTGGCCAGATATGCAATCTGGCCTGACTCAGCCTTTCCTTGAAGACTCCATACCTTTTATTTGGCTTATTACTCTCCCTCTTAAGAAAATACTGGAACTGACCTCAATTTCCCCAGGAGTCCAAGATCTCTTTTTCAATATACTCAATATATATTTCAATATATGTCCCTCTATGATGATTTGGTCTGTTTTAAGCAGTTACACAACAAATCTTTATTAAATATTTATTGTGTGCCAGGGTTTGTTCTAAACATTGAAGGTAAGGTACAAAGAAAGGCAAAAACAGTCCTATTTCTGAAGAAGCTCATGTCTAATGAAGGTGACAACATGTAAATAAATAGGCACATACCAGATGCACACAGAATACGCTGAAGTGATTCTAATAGGGGTTGGTACAGTAATGGCAATGTACGGCGAACAGCACATCATTTTAAATGGTGAATGCTTGTTGACTAACTAACCACTGGGATAATCAGAGATAGTTTTATGACCCAATCAGCAAATTTCTTACATGGACTTTCTGTGAGAAGTGTCTATGTGTCCAACCAGAGTTGATCTACCTGGAAAAGTTTCCCTGTAACGTTAGGAAAGTTGACTTCATAGTTTGATGATTTAGGGTATGAGTTCTAGGAAAAGCCTTGGGTGGGTGGAGCCAAGGTGGCAGATTTAGGGGCAGCCACCCAGCTGAACTCTGCCAACATTCCCCTCCAAAAAACTTTAAAAAAGCACTTCAAATCATGAATGAATGGTCAAAGAACAAGTCACAGAAACAATTATTTTATTAAAAAGAATGACAACAATGAGACAACATTCCAAAATCTGTGGGATGCAGCCAAAGCAGTACTTAGGAGAAAATTTACATTTCTAAATGTGCACATCAGTAAAAGAGAGAAAGAGCAGATCAATGAATTGGGTAAACGACTAAGAAACTAGAAAAAGAACAAATTAAAAATCCTGACTTAAACACCAAAATGGAAATCCTGAAAATTAAAGGAGAGATCAATAAAATTGAAAGTAAAAATACCATTGAATTAAAAAATAAAAGTAGCAGCTAGTTCTATGGGGGGAAAATAATAAAATAGATGAAAAGTTGGTTAATTTGATTTTAAAAAAGAAAGAAGAAAATCAAATTACTAGAGTCAAAAATTAAAAGGGTACCTACACCACCAATGATGATAAAATTAAAGCAATTATTAGGAGTTATTTTGCCCAATTATATGACATTCTAAGTGAAAAGGATGAATATTTGCAAAAAAATATATAAATTACCCAGATTAATCAAAGAAGAAAGAGAATACTTAAAAAGCACTAGTTTAGAAAAAGAAATTGAACAAGCTATCAACGAGCTCCATAAGAAAAAAACCCCAGGACTAGATGGATTCATAAATTAATTCTACCAAATAATTAAGCAACAATTAATCCCAATAGTATATAAACTATATAAAAAATAAGTGAAGGAGTTTTACCAAAATCCTTTTATGACACAGATATGCTTTTTTATTTAAAAAAATATTTTATTTTTTCCAATTACATGTAAAAAACAATTTTTAACATTCATTTTTTAAAACTTTGGGTTCCAAATTCTCTCTTTTCCTACCTTTCCTTATCCCCACCTGAGGGAACAAGAAATTTGTTATATCATGCAAAATAATATTGTGCATGATATACATATATATGTATATACATATAAAACACAAATATATCATGATATATATATCATTGTGCATTATATATATCTATATTATGCAGAGCATATTGTGAAAGAAAACACAGATAAAAAATGAAAAAAAGTAAAAATAGTATGCTTTGATCTGTATTCAGTCTCCATCCTTTCTTAGTCTGGAGGTGGATAGCATTTTTCATCATGAGTCTTTCAGAATTGTCTTAGATTTTTATATTGCCAAGAATAGCTATCGTTCACAATTGATCACTGTTATAACATAACTGTTACTGTGTATAGTGTTCACCTGGTTCTGTTCACTTCACTTTACATCAATTCATGTAAATCTTCCCAGGTTTTTCTGAAAACAGCCTGCTGGTCATTTCTCATAGCTCAGTAGTGATCATATATCACAACTTGTTCAGCCATTCCCCAACTGATGGGCATCCCTTCAATTTCCAATTCTTTACCACCACAAAAAAAGCTACTACAAATATTTTTGTACATATGGTCCTTTTCCCTTTTATTTTTATCTCTTTGGGATATAGACCCTAGTATTGGTATTTCTGGATCAAAGGGTATCCACAGTTTGATAGCCCTTTGGGCATAGTTCCAAATTGCTCTCCAGAATGGTTGGATCAGTTGACAACTCTACCAACAATGCATTAGTGTTCCAATTTTCCCACATCTTCTCCAACATTTATTATTTTCTTGTTTTGTCATGCTGGCCAATCTGATAGGTGTGATGTGGTAACCCAGATTTGTTTTAATTTGCATTTCTCTAATCAATAGTGATTTAGAACATTTTTTTCATATGATAATAGATAGCTTTGATTTCTTCTTCTGAAACCTGCCTGTTCATATTCTTGACCATTTTTTCAGTTGGGGAATATTCTAATAAATTTGACTCAGTTCTCTATATATTGGAGAAATGAGGCCTTTATCAGAGAAACTTGGTGTAAAAAATTTTCCCCTAGTTTCCTGCTTTCCTTCTAATATTGGCTGCATTGGTTTTGTTTGTGCAAAACCTTTGTAATGTAACATAATCAAAATTATTTACATCTCATAATGTTCTCTATCTTTGGTTTGGTGATAAATTCTTCCCTTATCCATAGATCTAACAGGCAAACTATTCCATGCTCTCCTAATTTGCTTACGGTATCACTGTTGTCTAAATCATTTACCCATTTTGACTTTATCTTGGTATATGGTGTGAGATGTTGCTCTATACATAGTTTCTGCCAAACTGCTTTCCATTTTTTTCAGCAGTTTTTGTCAAATAGTGAGTTCTTCTCACAGAAACTGGGCTCTTTGCATTTATCAAACATTAGATTACTATGGTCATTTACTATGGTGTATTGTGTATCTAAACTATTCCATTGATCTACCCTGTATCTCCTAGCCATTACCAGATTGTTTTGATGATTACCACTTTGTAACACAATTTGAGATCTGGTATAGCTAGGCCTTCTTCCTTCACCTTTTTTTTTCATTAATTTCCTTGATTTAACGTCAACAGTAAATTCTCTCTTCACTGGAAGGGTACAAGTCATAGGAAGATGGAGCTGATGACCTCCAAGGTACCTTCCAAGTCTGAATCTATGGTTTAAAAAAAAAATCTTAATAACTAAATGGCTAAATCTCCACTTACATTTTCATACACAAACACATTTCTCTCTACATTGGTGTTTTTCTTTGAGATGCTTTTCTCATTTAATTTTTTTTAATTACTCAAGCAAAATAAAAGAAAAATAGCAATATATAGCTAGGACAAGCATGACTTTTCATGACCCCTTCTGGCGCCCGGGTTCCAACCCTAAAGCTGTCATCCTACCAATTGCTTACAAGTTTCAGTGATGTGTGAGAATTGCAAAGTCTTTTTAGTTAACATGAATTCCTTGGGGGTTAGGAAGAAAGAGAGATGGAGAGGGCAGGTGTGAAAGGAAAGGAAGGTTATTTGTTCTCAACTTTGAGACAACTTATGCTTTGAGGTGAATAATCACTGTCTTGATATTTTATTCTCACCTTAGGTGCCAGGAGATTTCTGAGAATATTTGAAACAAAAAATGGTAGTCAGACTCTGTCATTAGTTCTCAGAGCACAAATTTGGCTCTTAAAATGGAAGGGCATCCATTCTCTGTTACATTTATTAATGCCAAAATAATATCAAAAGGGGAGCCAGACATTGTGGCAAGACTGAGCTGGAGTCCTTTCCTTCTACACAACTCTGCATAAGAAAAGACCGATGGCTCTCATCACAGTAAACAGATGGACCTCTGTGAGCTTATCCTTCTTTTCTTCTTGGAAAGTTGCCCCCAAATTAATGTAGGACATTAGGTGAACTGCTGGTAACCAAGTGAAAGGTTCATTGACTTCTGCAACACTGAGTGCCATTGAGCTAGACCAGTGGTTCCCAATTCTTTTCCTCCAAGGGCCTCTTAGGAATCTAACTGCATCTCTCCCCCTCTTTCCTCTCTTAAAAAACAAGAAAACAAAACTGTTTCCCATTGGCCCAGTGTCTCTCAGCTGGTGAGAAGAGCCAGAGGTGGGAGACCTTGGGAGTCTGAGATAAAGGGAGAAAGAAGAAAGGAGAGTGAGGAATGAGGGCAAGGGGAGGTTCCTACATACCAGAGGCACTCTCATTAAAGGCTTAGAGCCCCATTTTGGCACACATCGAACTAGGCTCAAATCCTCACCCTGTTTACCTGCAAGTGAAAATTTAGATGATAAATTAGAGAAGAAAGGTTGGAAAATTACAGGTAAAATCCCCCCAAATGTTCATTATACATTCCAAAAATATGAAAGAGCTGTGGATGGCAGAGGGAAAAACGATAGGCTGCTAATGAGTAGTGTTGGGTTTTTTTTTTTTTGGTAGTATGAGAAGCTAAAGGGCTGAAATAATCCCTTTTCATTTTATTTTTTAGATCTAGTGAGTGATAGTTTACCAGCTTTCTCCTTCTGACTCACAGCTCAGCACAAGGCTGCCTTTCATCACACAAGGACTCACAGCAGAGGGTTGGGGGCCATTTTCTCTTTTATTCGGTTCCTAAGTTTTAAGCTTCTCCCTCTCACCCCCCCTTCACTTCCTCTGTCTGGGCTTTGAATAGCTGAAGTGTGCCCACAATATGCATGTACTAGACACATTGTTACCTCCTTTTCTCTACAGCACCTGTCAGAGTCCCCAGCTTGGGGGAATACCCACAGCCAGCTTAGTTTAACCCTTCCAGGGACAAGCCCTGGCACACAGAACTTTTCCAAGGCTGGGAGATTAGAATGACTGTTTCCAGACAGCAATGTAATAACAGTATCCATTGTACCACATAACAAAAATAGTGGAGGCTTTGGATTAGCACAGCCTCTTTCATGTCAAGAGCCTAGAGAGATATAAGTATTAAAGAAACAAACAAACAACAACAACAACAAAAAACCTCTGCTTTTATTAGCAAACTTACTCAACCCAGGATTTAGGGGTCTGTGTCTCAAGGGCGGGAATATGGAAGTAAATGAGTCTTGTAGTTAAAGAAAGTAGCTTGGGGTGGGTGAGTTTCTAAAACTCCATACTGCTGGCTCAACCTCAGAGGGCTCAGACTCGATCACTTCCTGGAAGTGTTCCTGGGTTGATCCAGGACCCTGTGGGCTGCCCATGAAAATGGGCTGTCAGAGAGTGACGGTGGATGAGGGCAGTTATAAAAAGCCCCAAAGGGCTCAGCATCTAATGCAAATTGGTCACGGTGTTGGATTATAGCAGAAAGTTCTTATGTCTGGTCTTACATACAGATTCTATTGGGTGATCTAGTTGGAGATAAAGGTGAGTTCTATTATTGGTGAGATAATGAGGAAGTCACTTAACTTCTCTCAGCCTCAGTTTCCTCATCAGTAAATGGGCATAAAAAATGCACCTGTCTCATAGGGTTGTCAAGTTTACAGGCATTTACTAAGTATACCAGGCAATATGCTAAATTATAATTATTATAAATATTATCTCATTTGATCCTTCTAAATGATCCTGGGAACTAGGTTGGAGTGACAAGTGCTTTGAATTAGATACTCTACCTGAAAGGCTATAGATAGGAAAAATGGAAAATTCTCACCTTAGATATGCTTTCTCCCTATGTTTCCAGTAATTCTGGGGGTGGGGTGGGGGTAATGATTAGCTTGACATTTTTTGGCTCATGATTACATTGAGATTTGGCTCCACCCCCTTCTGACAGGATTGTGAAATGGACATGCCAAGCTAACCCTTAACCCTCCCTTCAGAATGGGAGATCACACTGATACCCCAGGACTGGTGGTGCTAGGATTTCTTCAGTACCAGTGGAGTCGAGATGCTACTCTCTTTCTCATATCACCTAGCCCTGATGGACAGCTGATTTTGGGATGAGTGAATAATTAGGTCCTTTGTAGCTCTGAGGAACTCTCAGTTTCTTGAATAGAATATATTCCCCTGTAAGGTATGACCAAGAACTCTATGTAGGCAAATGTCACTGAGATCATGCCTGCTTTTCTCTCTCTTCCTCCTCAACCTCCCCTCTCATAAATTCACTGTCCTCCACCCCCCATACCCCCACATCATACTAAGATTTTGCATCTTAGGTTAGATAACCATGAAGATCTATTCAGCACCACTGTGATTTGGTATCTCTACCCTATGACCCATCCCCAACCTGTTGTGCCTAGCACATACATACAAATTGTGGATACCTTTTGGCTCTTCAAAGCACAGTAAGTGCAAAATAATACTTGTTGACTAACTGACTGATTGGACCATTTGCAACCAGTTATCCTACTCATTACATTGGCTCTGCAGGGCAGGAGGAAGGAGAAACGACTACCTTCATATTTAGGAGGACAAATGAAAGCTGGCTTCTCAGGCAAAGTTTAAGTGTAGAGTCATACATCTGAAGCTATATAATGTCCCAATGGTTTTTCATGGAATAAATCTTCTAGGACCTGCTGGACCAGAAGGTGGGGATAATACTGTTTTTGGTGATCTACTTTTGGATCTCTAGCTAGCATGCAAGCTCAGGAAAAATGCCCCACACTGAGTACGCTAGAACACCATATCTATAAAATCAAGTCATCAGCAAATGTTTATTAAGCACTTAACTTTGTGCTAGGCATTGTGCTGAGTACTAGGGTTGCAAAGAAAGGCAAAAACAGAGCTGGAAAAATTAACATTTAAGCAAAAGGAAATAATAGGAGGTCATTAGTGTGAAGGGGGCAGGAATGAATATAACTCACCTTTCTTGTCCCCCGCAAAAAGAGGTTTGTGCTATAGTGGGAGACAACACTTACAACTGCAAAGGACCTCTAGCAATTTCTAGAATTGTAGGTTATGTCCTCCTCTATGTTCTATGCTTTTTTTTCTCTATGGCCTCACAGTTCACAGGTCTTCTCTACTTCCTGAAGTAGGAAAATGATTGCTAAGCTATTACCAACAGTCTCTCAAAGATGAGAGGCAGAGTGGCATGGTGGAGACAAGTCTTGGACCCAGAGTCAGTTAAGACCTGGGTTTGAACCTGCTTCTGACACTTACCAGCTGTATGGCCAGAGATAAGTCACCTAATTTCTCAGAGCCTGAGTATCCTCACCTATAAAAATCTGATGATAACACTTAAGTGACCCTCTAGATTAGGAAGACCTGAGTTAAAATCCAGACTCTGACACATACTAGCTATGTGTCTCTGAGCAAGTCACTTAACGCCTATTTGCCTCAGTTTCCTAAATAGGAAAATGGGAATAATAATGTTACCTTCCTCTCAGGATTGTTGTGAAGATTAAACAAGATAATATATGAGAAATGCTTTGCAAAACTTAACTCTCTATATAAATGCTAGCTATTATCATGAAGAATGATAATACTATTATCATAGAGAATGGAGATTGGGAGAGGTGCCTCTGGACGATAAAAAGGCAAATATTTCTGCTTTCCCCCCCAAAAAAGAGAAGGATGAACTCTACAAAACTATGAGCTGGTAAGCTGTATTTCGATTCTTGGAGTAATTACAGAACCTATTATGAAAAGGATAACCGTTCCTCTGTGAGCATTTAGAAAGGCAAGTGGTGACCACGAAGAACCAGCCTGCTTTCCTTAAGAAGAGATTGTGACAGACCAACCTCATTTCCTTTTTTGACAGGTTTCCTAGACAAGGCTAATGCTGTAGACACAATATACCTAGCTTATAGAAAAGCAGTCAACCAAGCCTCCCATGCGACTATGTTTGTGGAGAAGATATAGACATAAGCTAAATGATGAATTTCTTCTCCCTTCCTCTCCACCCCCCCCCCCATTGTTAGTGGTTTCCTCTAGTATTACCTTTCATTTACACTGTGTATGCTTGGTATGTACATAGTTACATTTTGTTTCCTCTATTAGAATATGAGCTCCTTAAGGTGAGGACTGTTTTTGCCTTTCTTTGCATCCCTAGCTGTGCCTGGCACATAGTAAGTCCTCAATAAATGCTTAGTGACTGACTGTACTATTAGATTGATGCAGAACAGCTGACACACAGAGTAGTCCTCAGTGGGCTCATGCCTTCTTAGAGCAAGATCTCTAGTAGAGTACCCTAGGAATCTAGCTTCTTCCCCCAAATGATTTGGATGTAAGCAGAGATGTCATGCTTATCAAATACCCAGATGGCTTGGAGCTAGGAAGGATGGCTAAGATATTAGCTGACAGTCAAGAGATTACAAAGATCTCAGCAAACTAGAATTTGGCCAAATCAGTAAAATCAAATAAGACTAAATTTAATGTTGATCAATGTAAAATTCTACACGGGTTGAAAACAATCAACTTCTAGAAGACAAGATGGAAGAAGTGTGACCAGATAACAGTTTAGGGGAGAAAAGATGGGTTTTTTAATAGACTGTAAGCTCAGTATAAGTTATTAGTATGTGAGGGGGCAGCCAAAATAAATCTAATGTGATCATATGTTACATTAAGAGAAGCATAGAGTTAGAGAGAGGGCTTGTGCAATGACAATCTCACTGTTATTCTCTGGTTAGGTGCAGCATAGTGTTTGATTCCAGATATTACGTTTTAGAAAGGACATTAACACATTCCAATCCAATGAAATCCAGTAAACATTTATTAAGTGCCAACTATGTGTGAAGTACTATGCTAAGCCCTGGGGATACAATTAATAAGAAAGACAATCCCTGCTCTCAAGGAGCTTACAATCTAATGAAGGATGACTATATACAAAAGAAGACAAAAAAGCAGGGAAGACACCAAGAAGTACCCAGCAGGAGTGTCTTGTTCCATGGAGTTGAAACTAGTAAGAGCAGCAGATGCAAAGTGAAGTGAGCTGAGAGTCAAGTTTCTGCCTTCTATAAAGAGAGACATTGGGAAGAGTTTGGTACTCCACACTCCAGCCATTCAATCAGAGTGGAGAAGAGACTGGGGGAGGCGGTGTCAATGAAGGCTTGATAATTCGAGCCAGCTAGGAGACCATGCAATTGAAGAATCAGTTAAAAGACCAGGTAATGTTGATGCTGGAGAAAAGAAGAATTAGGGGGGCCATAATAGCTATTTGGAAGTATTTGAAGGTCTATCCCAGGAAAGAATAATTTTTATTTTGTTTCACCCTAAAGGGTAGAACTAGGAGAAATGGGTGGAAATTACAAAGAGATTTAGGCTTCATGTATGAATGAACTTCCCAACAATTCAGCGTGCATTTATTAAAATGCCAACTATATACCAGGCACTGGGCAGATATAAAACCAGAACAAGGCCCTACTCTTAAGGGAGTCTATATTCAATTGTATACAAAATAAGTATGGTTTTAAAAACATTTTTATGGTCATGTGGTAAAAACAAAACAACAAAACAAAACAAAACAAAACAAAACAAAACACTTTGAAAGAGGTGAAGATTCCTAAAGGCCAAAGTGAAGGACAGCCTTCCAGGCATGGTGAACAGCTCATACAGAGACACAGAGTTGGGACAGAGAGGCAATAATAAGTAGAGTAATTTGACTAACATATGTATGTGAGGAAATAATATAAAATTAATGTGGAATAATAGATTGCAGTCAGATTGTGGTGAGGAATTACCATTTTATCATTGAGGCTGTAGGTAGCTACTGAAACTTTTTCAGTACCAGGAATGATACAGTCGGATCCGTGCTTTAGGAGTATCAATTTGGAGGATAAATTGGAGAGAGGAGACTAGATGCAGGGGAACCTCTTTTGCAATAGTTCAGGAAAGAGGTGAACTAGGGTTGTGGCTGTGTGAGTGGAGAAGAAGAAATGAATGCATGAGATGTGGAGACAGAAGAGAGAATACTTGATGCCTGATTGTATGTGAGGGGTGAGAGGAATTGAAGAGTTGAGCATGACTCTTAGATGTCATGACTCCTAGGGAATCTGAGACTACAAGGATAGTGATGCCTTCAAGCAAAATAGGGAAATTAAAAAGAATTGATTTCCTGTGGGATAGCCCTAAACTGGGTGGCATTCCCTTGTATTTATGTATCCAGCAGAAGCTGGATGATTAGATATTAGGGATGTTATAAAAGGAAGATGAAAAGGGATTCTAGCATCACAAAATGCAATAGTGGGAATTGATTTTGGAGATCAAGCGGTCCAGTCAAAAGCATGGATCCTTTCCATGATAACTATGACAAGTGGTCACACAGCCTCTACTTGAACACTTTTAATAATGGGGAGCCCACTGCCTCATGCTGCAGCTTATTCTACTTTGGGAATAATTAGGAAATTCTTACTTATACAGTAAGGCTGAACTTGTGTCAGGGCCTAAATATTAAATCAAACTCAGAGTCCAGATACTCTGAGTTCAAACCATCTTGCCTGAATGAACTTCATCCAAGAGCTTTAGTTTCCTTATCTTTAAAATGAGGGGGTGGGGCAGCTAGGTGGTGCATGGGATAGAGCTCTGACCTTGACGTCAGGAGGACCTGAGTTCAAATCCGGTCTCAGACACAGAACACACATGTACTAGCTGTGTGACCCTGGGCAAGTCGCTTAACCCCAATTGCCTAACCAAAAATAAATAAATAAATAAATAAAATGACAGGGTTGGACTTGGTAGCTTCCAATATCCCTTATACCTCTAATGCTATGATTGTCTGATCCCTCTGAGCCTCAGTTTCCGCATCTGTCAAATGACAGGAGTGAACTAGATGCTTTCTAAAGTTCCCTCCCACTCCAAATCCTATGTCTTATCATGTGTGCGCTAGCACATCATTTCATCAATCCGGTGGTTAGTACGTACATAGTAAGGAAACTGAGGTCCAGAGTGGTTAAGTAACTTGAATATGGCCACATAGTTCATAATCAGCAGACCCCAAATTTGAGTTCAGGTATTCTAACTCCAAACCCAGTATTCTTTCCATTAGATCCCACTTTTATCTTTTGCTTGCTTCAGAAACATTTGTTGAATTAAATAGAAAATTCTACAGACATAAGGAAGATTTTGGTTGAACATTAGGAATGATTTTGTAAAAATGAGTAAGATATCAAGCCCTGAAAGTGCTCAGACAGAAGATGGAAAAAGAGTGTGTTCATTCTCAGGCATGGGGCTTAAAATAGATGGTCACTAAAGTTTCTTCCAGTTCTGGGATTCTATCATTCTATGAACAAATGGACTCCAAATAAGAGCGGGAGGGAGAAGATTAGTCTATGGATATCTTGAACTAGATGTAATGGGGCATGGCCTCACCTCCATGTACAAGAGAAAAGTGTGATCTGGTGAACCTATGACATGGAAGTTGCCAGGCATTGACTGAATGTATGTAGCATCAAAGATTTTGTAATAATGATAGTTAACTCTGTCTACTACAAATCTGTTATCTCATGTCAACCCTTCTGGAAACAAGACATCCCTTTTGCTAACCTCTCTAATTGATTTTCCATCCCACTCACCACAGTGGCTGTTTCAGATCTTCTCATCTCTCCTCAAGTGTCCCCTATTATCTTTTCTTCTCCCCACTTCACTTTGTATACTTCTCAGAAAAAGTTGAGGGGGTTTGTTTGGACCTCCCTCATCTCCCCTTCTCTTCATCTCACATTATCGTCTACTGTGTCCTCCTTCACTCTAGCCTTTGATGAAGAGGTGGTCCCTCCTCTTGCCAATGCCTACCACTCTACAAGCACCCTTGATTCCATGCCTTCCTGTCTTCTCTAGAAGATTGCCCTTAACCCAATCTCAAATCTCTTCCTATTTATTGGCTCCTTCCTAGCTGTCTGTAATCATAATCATGTCTCTCCCATGCTTAAAACTCCCTGACTTGATCCTACCATCACCGTTAGTTATTGTCTTACATCTTTACTGTGGTTCTATGCTGAACTTCTTGTAAAATTCATTTTTACTCAGGGCCTCCACTTCTTCTCCTCATTCTTCTAAACCCTTTGCAATCTGCCATCTGGTCTCAGTATTTAACTGAAACTACCTTTTCCAAGTTCCTGATGATCTCTAAAATACTGAATCTAATGGCATTTTCTGATTCCTTATCCTTCTTAACCTCTCTGTAGCATTTGAAGCTGTTGATCACCTTCCCCCGCATACTCTATCCTTTCCATCTTTTGTTGGATAATGTTCTCTCTTGGTTCATCTCTTAACTTTTCCAGCATTCCATTTCAGGTTCCTTTGCTGAATTTTCATTCATGTCTCACCTACTAACTGTGGGTGTCCCCTAGGCTTTGTTCTCTCTTCTCTACATACAATCTCTCTTGGTGATCTTATCAGCTCCCGTGGATTCAAATATCATCTCTATTCATATTATTCTCAGATCTATATATCCAGCCCTAGTCTCTGATATGTCAGAAGGATTAGAATAGGTTTTAGGTATGTATTTTGTGTTCTATTAAAAAATGGTCCTTCTAGGTCTTATAGGAATTTTAGCACAAATGATTATTATACTTATTTTTTGCTTTTTGATGAAATAATCAGGGTTAAGTGACTTGCCCAGGGTCACACAGCTAGTAAGTATCAAGTGTCTGAGGCTGGATTGAACTCAGCTCCTCCTGACTCCAAGGCTGGAGTTCTATCTACTGTACCACCTAGCTGCCCCTATTATACTTTCTTATAAGCTTTTTTTTCTGCTTCTATCGATATAATAATGAAGTTTGTGCTGTTTTTGTTTTAGTGTAATTAATTAAGGACTTTTTTTGAACTAATGAATCATGCTTGCATACTTGGTCTAAGTTCAACCAGTTCGTAGTAAATATATGTCCATGTACATCTAGGTGTATAGATACACGTATGTATTGTCTCCCCCATCAGATTGTAAACTCCTTGAGGCAACAACTATTTTTGCTTTTTATTTGTGTCTCTAGACTTAGCACAGTGCCTGACAGATAGCAAGTACTTAATAATTATCCCCTGAAATTGAAAGATCTAGGGACAGTGCCTTGCTCACAGTCACACAGCCACACATAATAAGTGTCAGATTTGAATGCAAAGTGGGAGTGGAATTCAGGTCTTTGTGAGCCTGAACATAGTACTGAATATCCTACTACCCTACCCCAGGCTGCTTCTTTAGGTATATAAACATAAATATATGTGTGTGTGCACACACACACACACACACATATATCTATATATACATGCATGTGTACATATATATGTGTCTTGTGTGTGTGTGTATACTACAGCACTAACAACAAAAATGCCAGCATTACCTTGTATGAGGCATTTCCTTACTTTAAAAAATATTGTCTACAATTTTTACTTAAAAAAAACAAGTAAGCCTAAATCCATCAATTAAAATTTGCATGTTGTGCTTTTTTCAGCTATTTCTTTTCTTCTTCTTCATGACATATTTTAAAGTCAGGTTGAAGGCAAAGAGACTGTTATCAGAGCAGATATAAGTGGCATTCCAGGAAAAACATCATGTGGAGGATTACAGACCCTTTATCCCCCCTGCCCAGAGTCAGGGAGCAGAGGAAATAAGATAGTAAAACTGAGACAGAGGTCTATGCCCTGGATAGATTAATGGGATGCCAGAGTGTGTACAAGAGAATGGAGTGGATGCTCCAAGTTGTGGTAGGTCTCATGCACACTACGTTAGCAGCTTCTGTAGCCCTGGCTCAGGAAATCCTGAATTCTGACAGCAGGAAGCTGCCAGGCACCCTGAAATCACAGGACACAGACAGAAAAGATTCCATAGCATTGGAGGAGGGGTAGCAGCCTGAGCTAGCAAGGGAAGATATATAAGCCAAAAAGAGAAGGGATGAGGAAGCTAGTTACATAAAATAACCATGCTCAGCGGACACGTTAAAAGCGAAAAGCTTTACCCACGAGGTTACAGGAAGCTGTTCTAGACCCCTGTGGCAGGATGAATAGGCAGAGGAAAGAATGTGAGGGTAGATAAAAAGGGTGGTTATAACACTGGCTCTGACTGTTTCAATTATCCTGACGCTGACTGGAAGAACAAGGAAAGGACTGGTGAAGGACACATGTTTCTGGAGATAGTGGAAGGTGGAAGAGTTTATTGGGAGGCGCAGTGGGGGCAGAAGCACCATAGCTGCCAGGACCAGGCTGTGGTTTTAATACATTTCTACGGGAAATGACCACCCAGATCAGATAAGTGATAAAGAAACCAGTTAGCATTAAGGACAGAAGAATTAGTCAACCTTTTCCCTTGCCCTGAGCAACTCATAGGGAAAACTTTAGCTTCAAATCAAAAACTTTTGGAAGAAACACACAATTGTGGGAGAGGTACTTTAAGGACTTCCTCATCAGAGATACTGGAACATGGTGTGTGTGTGTGTGTGTGTGTGTGTGAGAGAGAGAGAGAGAGAGAGAGACAGAGAGAGAGACAGAGAGAGACAGAGAGAGACAGAGAGAGACAGAGACACAGAGAGACAGAGAGACATACACACACACCGAGACAAAGAGCGAGAAAGAGACAGAAAGAGAGACAGAGAGTGAGAGAGACAGAGAGAAAGTGAGAGAGAGAGAGACAGAGACAGAGACAGAGACAGAGAGGATGAGAATTAAGTGGAACTCCTTCCTCACTGCTCATGGCACATAGCTGCCTTGGAGCAATACTTTTAGGTTGGTTGGCTGATTAAGTCTCTGAAGCCCTTCTCTGCCTCAGGCTTACACGGAGCATACAAACAGCATGCACATGAATTGAAAGAAGACAGACCTTATCTGAAATACAAACTATGTCCTTAAAACACCTTTCATCTGAAGCACACAAGGTGGTCTATACACCTAATTGTACTAATCTTACCTTAATCCCTATGAGGTAGCTTGCTGGCAAGTATTTTGACTTTGCAGATGTGGAAATATGAGGCACCACAAGTCTGCTGGGTCTTTGCCCACTGATTTCAAAGGCAGACAATCCTTGTTTTTATTTTAAGATGCCTTAACCATAATGTGAACGATTTACGGGTCCAATGGGCAGGACTAGGGAGAGTAAACAAAAGTGTGTAGCTGGCAAAATGAGTTGGCCTGGGAAATATAGTCATCCCCATTTCTGTACTCTCACTTTGAATAATAATATATGTTCATTATTATTATTGTTATTATTGTTGTTGTTGTTGGGCCTTAGGTGGCTCATGGAGAGTACTGGGTCTGGAGTCAGGAAGTCTCATCTTCCCTAGTTCAAACCTGGCCTCAGACATCTACTAGCTATGTAACTCTGGACAAGTCACTTAACCCTATTTGCCCCAGTTTCCTCATATGTAAAATGAGCTTTTGCTGAGTATCTTTGCCGAGAAAACCCCAAATGCGGTCACAGAGAGTTGGACACAACTGAAAACAACTAAATGATGACACAAGTGAAGAACAAAGTTAATGTGACTGTCAAATGTTGGACAAATGACTTCACTTTTAGTGGCCAGGTGGCATCATAGTGCACAGAACTGTGGAGTTGGACTTAGGAAGACTTGAGTTCAAATCTGGCCTCAGACACTTAAGTCACTTAACCTTGTTTTCCTCAGTTCCTCATCCATAAAATGAGCTAGAGAAAAAAAACAAACAGCAAATCACTCCTATACCTTTGCCGAGAAAACCCCAAATGAGGTCACAAAGAGTTGGACATGACTGAAAAAAAACTGAACAACAACACCAACAATTATTATTATCCCAATTCTATATTCTTCCCACTTCTATACTTTTCCTCTCCTAGAATGATCCATTTTTCTCCTACAGTCTATAATATTGCCATCTGAGAGAAAAGCATTTGTTTACATTAATTTGCACTAAGGTGCCAGTGACTACATATTACCTTTCCAGGGGTATTTGTATTTAGTCAGAAGCCATGACAGAGAGCAATGTGATATACAAAGGAATTGAGGTTGCTGATGGTAGAATTTAGGTCATCTTAATGGAAGACATTTTTGGGGGCGGAGAGGAAGCTGGAAGTGTAGACCCCTTTCCCAGAGTTTCTTAATCAGGGGTGGGGAGCCTGTTGCCTTGAGGCCACGTGTGGGCCTCTAGGTCTTCAAGTGCAGACCTCTGACTGAATCAGTTTAGATCCCCACCCCAGCTCTTAATTCATACTATCAGTGTCTGCTTAATTTACTTATACATAAAGACAAGTCTGCATGCAAATCATCAATTCCTTTCAATTTATCAGACAACTTGTTTTTTAAGCTATGTACAGCATTGTAGCATTCTACTGGGTTCTGAAGATAGAAAGACAAATGAAACAGTTCTTGCCTTCAAGGAGTTTACGTTCTACCAGAGTTATACAGCATGTATGAAAATAACCATTGCCATTATAACCTAATCAATCATATGTTGAGTGTGTCATTTCCAGCTTCATCTCAACATGACACCTACTTAGAACTCAGTATCTGGTAAATACCCACATCTAAGTCTTAGCTGTGGACCAATTGAAAGGAATCTAAAACAGAAAATGACGCTGTTACTAGCATTGCCTTTAGCTTTTGATAACTACTTAAGATGGCAGTCCAGAAGACAATCTAGTATTGGCTTATACTCTGTGAGGTAACCTACATTTTTGGAACTTTGTCAGGTGGAGATAGGGAATAGTAGCAACTTGACCTAGATAGTTAACATCAAAGAAACTTACCCAGTTTAACTTTTCTTTCACTCTCTTTGTCTGCTATTCAAATCAATTAAATCCAATAGATATTTATTAAATGAGTACTATGTACAACATATTGTGGTAGGTGATGGGGATACAAAGATAAAAATGAAGCAATCTTTGCACCAAAGAGAACTTATGGTTCATTGGAGGAATATGGGGGTGAAGATATAATATGTGCACAGGTATGCAAATACAGAGACAAAGACACACAGAGAGAAACTAAAACTGAAATCCTTTGATTAGAGATGGTCTTGTGTAAGAGGTAGCACCTGGATTGTGCTTTGAAGGAAGCTAGGGGTTCTATGAGGGGGGAAATGAGGAGATACTGCCCTCTTTAGACATAGGGGAACCACTTGTGCAAATGCATGGAGAAAGAACAATGAATGTCATATATAGGGACAGCTAATAGGGCAATTGGCCTGGAATGGAGAGTGTGTTATTATTATTTGTAATAATAATAATTAGCATCTTTATAGCACCTTAAGGGGAGCAATATGAAATAAGCCTAGAAAAGTAAGTAGGAGCCAGAGATTGCAAAGGTCATTACATGATGGGTTGAGGACTTAATATTTTATTTTGGAGGCAACAGGAAAGTAGTTTTGGGGGGCAGGGAATAGATGTTATGATGATGTGGCTGTTCTTAATTTTGGAAAAACACATTTATAGATGTATGCCAAATTGAAACAGAGTGGGTCACTAGTATGTGATTTCACCTGTAGAGCAATGTGGTAGATTTCTATAGCAGATTTCTAAATGGAATTAGGATTAACTGAAGTAGCCACAAGGATGAAACGAATATGAGAAAAGCAGACCTTTAATACCATTTGCTGACCACTCCTACCCTCATCCCACCCAACTTTTTTTTGTTCTGTAATTTCTTAATATCCTTTTAACTTGAAAGATTCAACTCTATCATTTCGTAAAATTTGATCATACGAAGGAGGTTTTGAAATATCTTCATTTGAGATTTTTATAGATTAGAACCTCATTGTTCAGCATAGTCAAGATACAGTCCTACTTGGAGACAGAGCTGCGACCCAATGACCTAAATGCTCTCTTAGAATCACAGGAAGGGGCCTGGATTGTCAAAGTTAAGAGAAGACACTTCCTTCCTCTTCTAGACTATATCTACTTTACAAACAATGAAGGGATTTGTCAATCATCTGATGAACATGATGGGCAAAGACAACACTAAATCATCAGGGTGTTTTCCTTTTGATGAAAAGACAAATAGGGAAAAAAGGAAAAAGAAGGGTGGAAAGAGGAAAAAAGCATGATTTTAAAAAAAATTATTAACACCTCTTATTTTTACACTGACTTCATTTCTAAATGTATCCCTTTTCCCTCCCTGAACCAGTGAGCCATTCTTCACAACAAATAAAAAAGAAAGAAGAATAAAGCACTTTGATAATACTCATGAACACATCAACACACATCAACCACAGCCAGCAGCATAGGAAATGTTCCACACCCAGAATTCTCTACCTTTGCAAAGAAAGGAAGGACATGAATTGTAATTGTCTCCCTTCTTCTTTAGGGCAAAGTTATTCAACATTCAGTTTTGTTTTTATTTCCTGTTGTTATTGTTGTTCTTTCCATTTATATTGCTTTTTCTTTTGCATTTAGTGAACTGGTTCTTCTTACTTCACTTTACATAAGTCTTCTCATGCTTCTCTGAATTCTTACATTCATATTTTTTTTTTACAGCACAGTAACATTTCATTATATTCCTATACCACAATTTGTTTAGCTACTCCCCCACTGAAGATAACTCCTTTTTCTTTCAAGATTGTTGTTTTGCTATCACAAAAAAAGCTGCTATAAATATTTTGGTGAATTGTAAAAGTTTTTTGTACTTGATCTTCTTGAGATATATGTTCTATACTGAATCTCTAGGTTCAATAGCATGGACATTTAGTCACGTTCTTAGTATAATTCTAAATTGCTTATCAGGAGGGCTGGACCAATTCACAGTCAATCAGTCAGTACTCATTTATTAAGTACTTGCTATGTGCCAAGCACTGTGCTAAGTGCTAGGGATACGAAGATTGTAATTCCTTGTTTGCTTGTAAGATCATTGAGGGGAAAGACTACCTTTTGCCTCTTTTGATTGAGAAATGTGATTTCCCCAAGGAATTCACATTCTAATTGGGGAGACAACAGGAAAACAGCTTGTGTGCATACGAAACATACACAATGCAAATGGGAGGAAAACTCACAGGTAAGGCATGAGCCATGTTGGGGAAGA
Source organism: Vombatus ursinus (assembly GCF_900497805.2). Lineage (NCBI taxonomy): Eukaryota > Metazoa > Chordata > Mammalia > Diprotodontia > Vombatidae > Vombatus > Vombatus ursinus. The sequence continues at coordinate 4,105,925 of NW_020951478.1, forward strand.
TTGTGTGGGAAGGGGATCAGGAAAGGCTTCTTATAGAAGGTGAGATTTTAACCGACTCTTAAAATGTACTAGTGTGCCTATATTTCTAGTCTCTATAACTCTATTTTCATCTTTATTAGCAATGAAATGAAACCTTAATCAGGATTATTTTATTTTATTTCTCTCTTATTATTAGTGACTTGGAGAAATCTTTCATATGGTTGTCTATAGTTTTAAATTTTGTTTTGAACTGATTTTTCATATCCTTTTACTATTTATGCACTGAGGAATCACTCTGTCCTTTATATTTGTGTTAGTTTCCTAAATTTTCCATCAGTTTCTCATTTTTCATCAGTAACTCTGCTTGGTTTCAACACCATGGAACATCATGTCTCACCCAGGACATGATGATCACTTGAAATCTTATCACCATGATGATTGACTCAGTTTTTTTTTTTTTTTTTTTGGTTTGTTTTTTGTTTGTTTTTTTTTTTTTTTTGCTTTTTGGTGAGGCAATTGGGGTTAAGTGACTTGCCCAGGGTCACACAGCTAGTAAGTGTTAAGTGTCTGAGGCTGGATTTGAACTCGGGTCTTCCTGACTCCAAGGCCAGAGCTCTATTCACTGCGCCACCTCGCTGCCCTTTTGACTCAGTTTTTAATACAACACCTTCTCAACTGTCTCAGTCTCCTCTCCTCTCTGATTGCAGGGTTAGAAGGTGGAGAATTAATCTTCCTAAGTCTTCCTTTGTAGAGGGCTCATAATTTTCCAAGTAACTCTCCATCTTCTATCAATAGCTCTGCTTGGTTTCAACTCTATGGAACATCATGCCTCTGTGCTGAGTGTAGCCTAATCCCTTCCTACCTTTTCAGCTTCCTTTTATGTGTTATCTTCCTCCCTTAGATTGTAGACACCCTGAGGGGAGGAACTTTCTTTTTTCTCATCTATTTCCCCAGCACTTAGTACAGTGCTTGCCATATAGTAGGTATTCAATAAATAGTTTTTGTATTGAATTGAATTGAACTATATAGCTTTAATATTAAATTTTTATCAGAGACATTTTATGCAAATATTTTCTGGAATTGACAGCTTTCTTTATCATGCTAGCTACATTGATTTTGTTCCTGCAAAAGCTTTTCAATTTCATGTGATTGAAATAATCTAGTTTATCTTTTGTGATCATCTCTATGCCTTGTTTGGTTAAGAACTCTACCCTCTGCCAGAACTATCAAAAGTATTCTCTAATTTTTAAAAATAGTTACTAGAAAAGGAAGAATCAGAAAGACAGATATCATTAATTAATCTTTATTTAAATAAAATCTTGTTATTCATCCTTTGTTTTTGAAGAGGACCAATGACATCACAGGGTGATGTCTTGATTTTCATGGGAATTGGATTTAAATGAGGCAAAGTCACACAAAGTTGTCAGCCTTACTCTGTCTTCCAGAGTCACATATGTATATATACATATATATGCATATATATATGTACGTATGTATGTATGTGTGTGTATATACACATACATACATATATAAATATATATATACAGGTTCACTTTGCATTTCTGTATTTTTGCTATGCAAACTGTCTCTATTAACTTCGCTTTTACTGGTTTCAGCTGCTTCAATGATTTCCTTTTCAAACTATCCATATACCACAGTAGGATATTATTTCACAATTTTAAAAAATAGAAAACTTGGGTATTTAAGACAAATTTAATAATTGTTTAGTATTTCAAATTATCTCTAATTGTCCTTAGGTTATTTCTGTTTTTTTGTTTTTTTATGTTTCAGATCCTTTAGAAACTAATTAGTAAATTATTCAAATAAACAGCCTCGAGAACTAAAAGAGATGTTAGAGTATTTACCTTTCATATAAAAATTATTTAATTTTGAGTTAATGCACACATTTAATGTTCAAATACATCAAGATTCTGTGTTGTGAGACTATACTAACTGTTGGTGACAATGATCCTGGATTGAGATTTGATAGGTGCCAACTCAAATTTGACTTTAAGCATACCATATTCAACAATTGCTGTAACAATTCACTGCCAAATGGAGTGTTTATATCACTTTTGGTTCGAACTGTCTCTTTAATGAAGAAAGTGGATGGATCTGTCTGTCAGTTGTACTAGAAAATTTCCAATAATTTTGGTCATTGTTTCTTTCCGCCCCTCAGTTACTTCACTTACCCCAAATATTTCAGAATTTAGAAAAATCTGAAATACAAAAACCATTCCACTTTCTTTTTTTCCTTTCTCACATTAAGGATAAATTATACTCATACTTTACCTCTTTGAGGTAGGCATAACAGTGTAGCTATGACTATACCTATTTTACATATGGGGAAACTGAGCAACAAAAAAGGAGAAATACTTTGACCAAGGACTCATGTTAAGTCAATGATAAAACTGGGAAGAAACTCAGGGCTCTTGATTCTTCGGCTCAATGTGTCATTCCCTTAACAAAATCAAAAACACAGCATGACAAGTCACAATTAAATAGGGTCATAGAATTTTTGAGCCAGAAAGGACTTTAGAGATCTGCCCAAAGAAAATAGATCCACTTGAAGATGAACAGTGCTATAGAAACAAAAAGAAGTGAGATGAGTCAGTGCTATGGAAACCAGAGAACCAGGGAGGTGGACAACAGGTGCTTGAGTTATTTAAGAGCAGATGTTGTGAAGACTAACAAGATAGGGAGATGGGTAGTGGGTGCTTGAATAGAATCTGTGCCTGTAAAGAAAAAAAGAGAATGGAAATGGAATAGATTTAAAGAGACAAGATCAAGAAAGACATGACTGAAAAAACACTACAGCAATTTGGGAAGACAATTGCAACAGAACCAGGTCCCTGAAACAATTTGGCTCTGAGCCCAAATAAAAAGACTGGATAAACTCACTCAGTTAAATCCTCAGGGTAATCTTCAGACTCCTGAGAGTTTGTTTCCTTCCTGTCTGTCCTTCCCAACTTGCCAAAGTCAGATGTTTCACTGAAATATTTACCCGTTGTGTTTTATTGTGTTTAGTGAGCAATCATATTTTCTCTGTGGTATGTATCTAATCCCATGTGATATTACCTTTTCTGGTGAATTCTTCCGGTAAAGCAAAGGGATAATTTTTCATTTGAATTTTTGTATGGGGTAAAGATGAAATGTTAATGGAGAGACTAAGAAAGGGCTATTTTTAATAGTGTTTATTTTCCGTGACCTACACTGTTAAAATTTTTCAATATTTCCATGCTACCTTCTACAGTTTCTTTTCTAGAATTAGTATTCCATTTCAAAAAGCATAAAAGAAACTAACCTTGGAATTTTGCTGATTCTGTAAACTTGATTTTGAATTCTTTCCATATAAAGAAAAAAGGAGAAGTTTACCAAGTAAAAAAAAATCTGCTTTGCAATATTTGCTGTCATTAAATAGGGCTGATTCCCCTCTTTGAGCAGAGGCACATTGGTTCTTCCTCGGCAGCACAATGTAGATGGTAGATTTTCATGGTCACAATCTATATAATTGTGGGTGGTTTAAAAATTGAAACCTCTATATTAAAATAGTACATTTATTAAACCCTAATTACTTGTTTACTTATAAGCATTATGAAAAAAAAATTCTATTTGAAGCAGAAAGACTTTAAGAAATTTATCATGTAGACATGGTTTTGTGTCTTTAATTTAGTCCTGGCTTAACTTATTCGAGTTCTGTTGCCGTGTGGTCCTATAGAATAAGTTGGCTTGACATCAAAACACCTCTGCTTGTTGGCCAGTATGTTATAATCCTTAGGGTTTTGGGTAGTATTAAAGTTTTCTTATCTGTTCGTGTTATCATAAGAAAGATAATAATAATAGTTGATATTCATTTATAAGCAGCTAGGTGGCACCATGGTGGATAGAGTACTGGCTCTACAGTCAGGAAAATTCATCTCCCTAAATTTAAGTCTGACCTCAGACACTTACTAGCTGTATGAACCTGGGTAAGGCATTTAACCCTGTTTGCCTAAGTCTCCTCATCTGTAACATGAGCTGGAGAAAAAAATGGCGAGCTACTCTAGTATCTTTGCCAAGAAAACCCCAAATGAGGTCACAAAGACTTGCATGACTGAAATGACTGAACAATAACATTTATATAGCTCTTCAAAAACTTCAAACCACTATATATATGTATGTACATAAATATATACATGTATATGTGTATATATACATATATATGCATATATAACTTGAACCTTACCACATCCCTGTGAGGTAGGTTATTATTATCATCCCCATTTTGCAGATGAAGAAATGAAGCTACAAGAGGGTAAGTGATTTGCTTAGGGCCACACAGCAAGTCCTGACTTCAAATCTAGCAGCGCTCTGTCTACTAGACCTCCCAGATGCCTCATTCTGCTAGTTCCAATTACTTGCCCAAGAAATTTAGCTGATGTACAAAGCTTCCTACTCCCAAGTGGGGCTTTAATTTTCTTTTTTACTATAGAGCAGGATAGAGGGAGAAAAGACATCATACTAGGTCCAAAATATCTCCAAAGCTTTACTTCCAAATCTGTGATTGCGTTTGTTTTTTATTTTTTGTTTTACAACCAGGATATGATTATCTGAGTGACTATGCTATCCTTTGAAGCTCACTGCTTATATGGGCTTTGCATACAACCACTACACATTAAAACATTTCTGCACCATCTGCAGATTGTTCAAACTTGGTTTCTGAACCTTTTAAATGCATTTTGAATAGACAGAACAAAAACATTTTTGAATAAAACTGTACAGTTATTTTCCTACATACAAACCCAGAAGAGATCTTTTTTCATCATTCAGTTGACTTTGTTAAATGTGAGGCTTCTGTAGCTGCTACTTTTAATTCAACATTCAACATAACACGTTTTTCATTTATGTTAAAAGTCCTGCCAGAATGGTAGAGCAGGAGGAAGCAGTCTGGTCCAATTTTTTCCCACAGGTACTCCAACAAAGATCTCATAAAAGAAGGGTGCCAGACTGAGTCATGTTTGGGAAATCGAAGGAGAAACCATAGTGTATCATCTTTCCAGTCTAAGATCACAAATTTGGCCCACAGGCAATTGACCAAGGCAGGAACTGTGGAACCAGGAGTAGGCCAGCATCATGGATAAACCCTCACACGACTAGGCCAGAAGTGCTTGGATGCTCAGAGCAGACATTCCAGGGGTGGGGAGCCTGTGGCCTGGAGGCCACATGTGGCCCTCTAGGTCCTCAAGTGCAGCCCTTTGACTGAATCCAAACTTCACAGAACAAATCCTTTTACTGGGGAAATTAATTATTATCATTAAAATATAATCAAATTTCATTCTAATGGATAATACAAGTGTCCCTTCAGAGCTCCAATGTCATTGTTAGTCATAAAGTGTGTCAAATATGATAGAAGCCCTTCAATGATTTTGTTGTGTTTTGATAATTTTAAAAAAAAAAGGAAAGAAAGGAAAGAAAGGTAGAAAAGGATATATACTAGGGAAGAAAAAAGGAGGATCTTCTATCATCAAGCACACAAGTAGAAGTCTATACAAATGAGGAAGAGGTAGGGGGAAGTGGACGTCACTTGAACCTTACTTTCATCTAAACTTGTCAAAGGATAAAACACACACACACACACATACACACACAAGCACACACAGGAGTAATCTGGTGTAGAAAGTCATTCAATTTAACAAGGAAAGGGGAATGGAAGGATAAGAAGGAAAGTAGCTAACTTTTTATTATTGCTCAGTTGCTCCAGTTTTTTCTAACTCTTCATGACCCCTTTTGAGGTTCTCCTGGCAAAGATACCAGAGTGGTTTGCTAGTTCCTTCTCTAGCTTATTTTATAGATGAGGAAACTGAGGCAAACAGGGTTAAGTGTTTAGTGTTAAGTGCTTGGGGTTACACAGCTAGTAAGTGTCTGAGGCCAGATTTAAACTCAGGAAGAGTCTTCCTGACTCCAGGCCTGGCACACTATCCTCTGCACCACCTAGCTGCCCAATGTGGAGACACACCATATTAAAAGAAAGAAAACAGACATTTTGTCTTCCTGGATAGAGGGTGCGATCCCATTTGTCTTTATATCTCCAGGATTTAGTCTTGTTTCTGTCACAAAAGTAGATAGAGAGACAGAGAGAGACACAGAGACAGAGATACAGAGACAGATAGTTGGAAAAACAGAAAGAGAAATGATAAAGAATGATAGAAGGAACAATTTGCTGGAGAAGGGGAAATGTGAACAAGGATGGATGCAGAGGTATTTGTTCTGGCAAAAATATGAACTACCTTTTCATCTGAGACTAGAGTTAAGGAGGAAATAGCAGTAGAATATGTCTTAATGATGTGGAATGAAGAGTAGGGGAGAAGAAGCAGCTCTTAATGAATGCCCTCAAATTTTTTTCAGTGAAGTATTAGGTGAGGGCCATAACTAAATGGTAGAGGAAGAAAGTGCCATGGGAAGCTTGATGGGAGATTAGAAGCTTAATATGAAAGGAAATTTGTTAATTATGAAGTAAGCATTCCAGAGGGCACAGTAGAAGAGTAGACAGATGTGGAATATGACAGTGAGGGAACGATTTGGGGCAAGGGTAGATAATAGGACCTAGGAGGCTTATAGTAGGGGCATGCCTCATGTAGGAGATAGTATGTGATATTTTATCTTGGAGACTAGGGATTTTAAGAGGTGAGAGTGAGAAGAGTATGTAGTTCAAGCAGAAAACACACCCAATGCAAAGTCACAGAGACAGAGATGGAATGATGTGTTTGGGGAAGGGTAAGAAGGCCAATTTGGTTATATCATACAATGTATACAGGGGAGCAATGTATAATGAATATAGAAAAGGAAGATGGAACTGGATTGTGAAGGAAGTTCTTTTAATGTCAAATATGGGAGGTTATATTTGATCCTAGAGGCAGGAGAGGCCCTCGAGCTTTGAAAGTATAGGAGTGATGTAGTCAGATCCGTGTTTTGGAAATATCCCTTTGGCAGCTGTTTTGAATGTAGATTGGAGAAGGAAGATACTCAAGACAAGTCAGTAAGTAAACAAGCATTTGTTACGTACTACTATGTGCCAGGCACTGCTGCTAAGAACTGGGTACACAAAGGTGAAGATAGTCCTTGCCCTCAAAGAGCTTGCAATCTATCGGGGAGACGACATCCAAGCAACCCTGAAAGGAGATGAATTAGGAAACCATTGCAATAGAATAGGAGAAAGGTGATCGGGGCTTAAATTAAGGTGGTGGCTGTGATTAAGGGGAACAAGATGAATGTGGATTTTTGTGGAAGTGGACTTGACAATATTTGTCAATTGTTTGAATATTGGATGTGAGAGAGAGAGTGAAGAGTTGAGGATGACATTAAAATTGTGAATCTGGGCAACCAGAAGGATGATGGCATCCTCCAGACACATAGGAAGTTGGGATGAGAAGGGAGTTGCTTAGAAAGATTATGAGCTCTAGTGACTGCACACACGCTGGTACTCTCAGTAGAAGTAAGAAAGTTTGGAGAAGGGAAGAGATGGAGGACGTTAGGGTGGAGGTAGTTTGAATAAAATCTCTTGGATATGATGAGTTTGAGATAACTGTGGGACATCTAGATGGAGATGTCCAGCATATAATGATGTAGTACTGGAGTTCAAAAGAGCCATATCTGTGTGTATATGTGTGTGTGTGTGTGTGTGTGTGTGTGTGTGTGCACATATGGATTTGGGGGGCTGCAAGGTGGTGCAGTGGATAGAGTGACAGGTCTGAAGTCAGTAAGACTCATCTTCCTGAGTTCAAATCTTGCCTGAGACACTTACTAGTTATGTAAAGTCACTTGCCCTGTTTACCTCAGTTTCCTCATCTGTAAAATGATCTGGAGAAGGAAATGCCAAGAAAACCCCAAACAGGGTCACGAAGAGGTGGACATGACTGAAACAACTGAACAACATGAATGGATTGGGATCCATCTGTTTAGAGGTGATAATAGGACCTAAGGTGATATGCAAGATTGAAAAGGGAGAGAATTTAAAGAGAGAAGAGAAGAAAGCACAGGACCAAGCCTTGAGGATAGCACATTTGGAATGGACTTCAGCAACCACTGACCCCTACCATATGCCCAATCAAGAATTACTTCTTCTTCTTTTTTTTTTTTTTGAGGCAATTGGGGTTAAATGACTTGCCTAGAGTCACACAGCTAGTAGGTGTCAAGTGTTTGGTCTGAGGTCGGATTTGAACTCAGGTCCTCCGGACTTCAGGGCCAGTGCTCTATCCACTGTGCCACCTAGCTGCCCCTCAAGAATTACTTCTACAACATACCTGATGAGTGGTCATCCAGGTTCCCAATAACCCACAGACTCCTTACATAGCCTATTCCACATATAGATAGTCCAAACTGTGAGGATGTTTTTTCTTTATAGCAAGTGCAACTCTCTATAATTGCCATGCCTTGCTCCTATGCTGCTCTACAGGAATATCATTTCATCTGATCTTCACAACTTAGTTCAATACCTCAAGGATCTCTGATCTCATCATCTTTCTGCCAATGCACATGAAATCTCACTGCAACCTTGCAGTCATTGACGACTCTTTCCTCTCCTTCACGTCATATATCCCATCAGATGTAAAGTCGGATTGAACCTACCTATTCAACCTCAATTCATCTCCTCCCCATTCACACAAACTTTCCCTCATTCAGACCATCATCACCTCTTGTCCACGCTATTGCAATAACAGCCTCCTAACCATTCTTCCTGGATTCATTGGCTCTTCTCTAATCTATCTTGCACATAATTGCTAAACTGAAATTCCTAGAATGTAGTTCTGACCATAGGATTGTAGATTTAAAGTTGAAAGGGACCTTGGAGGTCACTGAGTCCAATCTCTGTGTTAGCTCCCTAGTCAAAAACCTTTAATGGTTCCCTTTTTTCCTATAGGACAGAATACAAGTTTCTCAGCCTGTCATGTAAAAGCAATCCAATAAACATTTATTAAGTGCCTACTATGTGCCAGATATGGTGCTAAGCTCTAGGGATACAATTAATAAAAGGAAAGATAGTTCCTGCCCTCAAGGTGCTTATGATCTAGAGGGGGAGACAAAACACCAAAGGAGGTAGGAAAAGGGTAGGGAGAGATGGGACACCAGGATGCCTGGCAGGGGTGGGGAGGGTGGGGTAGCTCTTGATCCATGGAGTTGAAACCATGTAAGGTAGAAGATGCAAATTGGGATGGAGAATCCAATCCTTGCCCTCTATAAAGGAAGCCATTGGGAGGAGTTTGGAACTCTATCCTCCAACCCTCCAATCAGAGGGGAAAGGTACCTGAGGGAAGTGCTCTCAATCAAGGTTTGAGTTAGTAGCACTAATTTATGAGCTTATCCTGGGAGAGGCATCTTGTTTGATGGAGCTGAAATCAGGCAGGGCAGCAGATACAAAGTAGAGAAGCAAAGTCCCTTGCAATCTGGCCCCCATCCACTTTTACAATCTTGTTCCATATTAGTCCCTTTCCTGCACTCTCCATTCTAGTCCAGCTGGTCTTCCAGAAGTTGTGTATGCACAGCATTCCATCTTCTGCCATGTTTGGAATATGTTCCTGTCTGATCTCCACCTTTACTTTGCCTGGCTTCTTTTCAAGCTCAGCATAGAAGCCACCTTCTTTGCAAGTGGGGGAAGAGCCCCCACCCCATCCAGTCCTACTCATTTTCTCTCAAAATTACTTTGTATCCCTTTTCATGTATGTATACATAATGTATGTATATGTATACACATACATATATACACTTTATACATATATACTTTCATATATTCATATTTATTTGTTAATGTTTAGCTCGTATCTCTCCTGTCCTCCCTCCCCCTGAGTAGAATATAAGCACCATGAGGACAGGGACTATTTTAATTTTGGCCTCTTCATTTCTACTACTTAGCATAGTGCCTTGTTTAAAGTTGATGCTTTAATTAATATTTGTTGAATTTAATTGAATTCCAACTATGAGATTCAGCAATTCTTTAAAAAATCTTTGAAACTACAAATTATTCTACATGTACGTGTGAGCTGAAGGGATGATGTGGTATTAGATAAAAAGCACTGAACTTGGAGTCAAGAAAGATTTGGATTTTAATCCCAGCTCTTCACTTACTAGTGGTAGGACCAGTGCAAATCTCTTTACTTTCCTGAACCCCTGTTTTCTCATCTGTAAAATGGGCACAGGAGCATTTATATTTCCTATCTGACAGAGTTCATGTTGGAAAAGTCCTTTTTAACCCTTGACATGCTGTATGTGAACAATTATTGTTGTTGCTATTATCTAGTCATGCCAATAACAATACTAATGAGAATGATGCTGTATGTGAGAAGCTGCTCCATATCTTACAAAAATCCAATTTAATCTAGAAGGCATTTGTTAAGGTTGCTATGTCTTTGCCAGTACTGTGATAGGCATTGTCTGGATATAAACAGACAAGACAAAAAAAAAGTCCCTTCTCCCAAGAGGCTTGCATTCTGTTGGAATATGTAATAAATAATGCTGCTGACATATGCTATATAAGAATGTGCTGGAACCAGCCAGAATGGACTTCTGCGAGCTGATTGTTAAACTTTTAGTGTAAGCACTTAGACCTTGGAAATCAGCAAACACTAAAATTCAGGTTTTGGTTTATTGTTTTGTTGCTCATTTAGACTTCAATCATGGAGAAAATGTTAATAATGCCCATTAAACTTAAAAATGTGTTATCCATACATTTTGGTTTTTTGGAGAACTGGTTATTTAACATTTACCAGCATATCCCTGACTGAAAATTATATTGACATCTCTCCCTTTTATTGATTGAGTCTTCGGAGGATTTAGAACAGTGGGATAGGGGACAGAGGGTGAGTTTGGGGACACATATCCTAAGTTGGTCTAGATTTTGGTGTAGAGGTAAGGGAAACCACATTTTATTTTTTGTTGCGTATATTGTACTTTAAGTCTAAAGACACCATAGGTGAAAGCATTCTTATGTCTATAGGCAATTATACCATTCATTTTCATTTTCAAAGTATTTATGTATACTTCATGTTAATTGTTCCCAAATATCCTGTGAGGTATGAGTTAGATGATGCAAAATAAATATGTTTAGATGTATAATTGTATTGTTTTTATTTATTCATCATTTATTTATTGAATTATTATTATTATTAAGATATATATTTAAAGATAGGAAAATAATTAGAAAGTATTTACTTCTACTATTCCATTTTTATTTAACCTGTATAATTATTATTATTTTCATTTTACAGATGAGGAAACTGAGCCACAGAAAGGTGAAGTTTCTTGTCCAAGATCAGACACAGGTAATAAATAGCAGTCAGTATTTAAACCTCTGACTCTAGCTCCAGTATTATTGCCACTATATTACATGGCCTCTCCTAATATAGTGCCCTTTCCACTACACTGCGGACCTTTCACTCAGACTTCATGTTTTGTTAATTGATACAAGTCAGTGGAAGATGGGGCAAAAGACTAAATGGTTTGACTTGGCTTTGGTTACTTTAAATAATATCCTTGGATCTGGATATGGAAATGACTTCAAAGACCATCTAGTACAAGCTTTTCATTCTATACGTGGAAAACTGAGGCTCAGAGAGGCCAATCAACTTGACCATATCTACATTGCTGGAGCTAGAATTGACAATGGTCCTTTGTTTCATTTCCAAATTCCCCCATCTACCCCTGCTTTCGAGCAGGTTTTAAAAAGACACTTTCCGTAAAATGCTGCCGCAGTGAGAAAACATCTTTAATGCGCCCACTATAGAGCCTTCCCTCTGAGATGACCTTCCATTTTGACTGGATATATCTTGTTTGCATGATGCATCCACCATTATAATGTGAGCTCCTTGAAGGCAAGGACCATGTTTTTGCCTTTCTTTATATGCCCAGGACTTATCCCAGTATAAGCACATAGTAAGTGCTTAATAAATGCTTGTTGACTGACTAAAATGTGATTATTCTTATGCAGCTATGGAATGACCCCTAGCATGTTATTTCCCCCCCCAATGAAGAATGGTTATTGACACACAATTCTTATAGACAAGCTAGCTTGTAACACATGTGGCATGTTGAAGTTGGCTGTCTAGGTAATTATTATTTTCATAATGACAGGGACTACTAATCTACCAACTGATAAACACTTATTAAGCTCCACACAAATGCAAAAAAAAAAATACTCCTTTCCTTAAGGGAAGTTATGCTTTATTGGGGAGGAGGACAATATGTACATGCAGAAATAAGTACAGGATAAATAAAAAGAAATATAGATATATAATAATAAGTATAAATTATTGATGAAAACATGTTTAAAAAAAGGATACCAATGAACCTGTGATTCCATCAGCATATAAAACTTCTGTCACTGACAAAGATGAAATGTACTTTGGAGACAAGTCCTACTATGTTTCTTGAGTCACCTAAAAGTTATGTGATTTGGTAATGATCATGCAGTTAGTAAATGTTAAGGCATATTTGAACCCAGGTTTTTCTGTCACCAATCCTGGCATTCTATTTACCATGCCATACTGCCTTAAAAAACAAGAGGATTATATACCTCTATTTACACACGGATATCTACCAGTGTAGTGTTGTTCTTTGTCCTTTGTGCTCAAAGAGGACCAAAATGACATCACTCTATTGGGGTCCGGGTACAATGGATTTGACTATGACTGATCAGACTAATCTAAGCTCAGAAGGCTCTACCACAGGTTGGGCACAAATGATCCATAGGACCATTTGGGAGGGAGATGGCTAAATTTACGTATCTCACTTTTTTTTTTCCAACTCCTGCCATTTTGTTTTGCTCATAGAGCACAGCACCTTTTTTGATGTGAGCATGTCATGTGGGGCAATCCTGTGCCAGTGTCTCCCATGTCACATAATTGATTCCAAAGTTCTTCAGAAAGAATTTGAGAGTGTCCTTGTATCTTTGACCTCCGTGTGAGCATTTGCATTGTGTGAGCTCTCTGTAAAATTGTCTTTTAAACAAATGTACTTTTGGTTTTCAAACAATGTGACTAGCCCATCAAATTGTACTCTGCAGAAAAATTTGAATGCTTGGCAGTTCAGCTCAAGAAAGGACCTCAGTATCTGGTATCTTATCCCGCCAGATGATCTTCAGCATCTTCCTAAGACAATTCAAATGGAAGTGGTTCAATTTTCTGGCATGGCGCTTGAGATAGGTTTCACAGGCATGCCCCAATGAAGTCAGCACAAGGGCTCTTTAGACCTTCAGTTTGGTAGGCAGTCTAATACCTCTTTTCTCACACACTTACTTTCCTTTGGAGTCTCCCAAACTCTGAGCTAGCACTGGCAATGTGTTCATGAACCTCATTATCCATATGTACATCCCTAGGAAGTATACTGCCAAGGCAAGTGAACTTACTCACAGCATTCAGAATTTCTGCATTTGCTGTAACTGATGGTTCCACGTGTGAACGGTGCCGTTCTGAGTGTATGGAGTGTTTGGGGTGGAGTAACACCTCTGGTGTGAAAGCTTCTGAGCACTTTTCAGGGCTGCTCATCCAATTTGGTTGTCCACCTGCCACCCAACTCTCACCTATGGCTCCAAGAAGCTGTAACATGTTCAGTGGCCACACCCCACTAAAACCATCTTGGCAGATGGGCTAAACTAGGCTGAGGGTAAATGACAGGCCTCAAACTCATCGGTGAGCTAGGGGAATGTCTACCCCAATCATGTAAAGACTTTTCTGGCAGAATAGGTGGGTGTGAACATCTCGTTTCAATGGGCCCAGAAGATGGTGGAAGCAGGTGCTGCAGAGCTTTTAGAGCCTGGTAGGACAAGGAAGATCCCATGGTCATCCACTGCATCCCAAGCCATCACCAGTCATCTTGACTTCTGTTTTGCCACTTGGCTCCAATGACTGGAAGAAAGAGTAAGCCTGATGACTTTGCACAACTCTGCCTCACTTAAATCCAATTCACACATGAGCCAAAAGGCATTACCCATACCATTTCACCATTTTATTATTTAGTGTAGTGTATAGACTGCTAGACTTGGAGTCAGGAAGACTTGGGTTTGAATCCTATCTGAGACACTTACTAGTTGTAGGACCACAGGCAAGTCACTTAACTGCGACTTATTTACCTCATCTGTAAAATGGTGATAATAATAACATCTTCCTTCCAGGGTAATTGTGAGGATCAAATGAGATAATATACATAAATTATTTTGCAAACCTTAAAGCACTATATAAATCTTAGCTATTTTTACAATTAATAAATACAAAGTATTCAGTAGAATTATATATGGACACCTAAACAAATCTCTATAATTTTGTATTACTCCTGCTTCATGATACTTCTGTGGCCTATTTCTTCCATGTTTTTTTTAAATAAGGCTGTGGTTTTTCCTCTCAACATAATAATTTATAGTTGTATGCAATTATTCTGATTGCAACCTTCATAGTGCTATGATTTCAATTGTTGGAGGAGCAGGGCATTATTCAGACGATATTCAAATAGGCAAATCCTCCTGGTCAGACTGCCCACAAAAGCCTTATTCCTATATTACTCTGAAAAGAAAATAGAAGAAATAGATAAGTGTTAATTGGCATAAAGGAGTCTAAACATGACAGGGACAACAGCCAAAAGCTAAAAATGGAGGGATTTACATTTTTTAAAAAAGTTTTCTGATAGAAAGTCCTGACACGTCAACAGTCTATCCTTGAATATATGGTAGTCACTGTTTTTCTTAATGCAAAACCAACCCTCCAATGGTTCAAGAATTTGGCAGGAAATATTTTTAGAATGCTCTTGCTGATATTTATGATGAACCTAACACCCATTGAGGCCAACTATTTATAGCATCTGCACAAATTTATTTTTCTGCCTCAGTCTCAAGGCTTCTGACTGCTGTGTGTCAAAGCCAAGAGTTTCCAACTGTTCCACTGCTAGGCAGGGGGCAGAGTTGGTACAATTAGCAGAGGAGCAGGAGGAACCCTGATTTCTGCTTAGTTGAAATGACAAGTGCTGAACAGAGGAGGGCATTCTGAGGACTGAGCTTTCCGCTTCCCTGCCCAAACAACAGAAGTCCATGCCTGGCAGACTGCAGTCCACGGCTAATGAGGCTCCTCCTTTACGATCTATGAAAATTATGACTTGCTGGGTTGTATCCTTTCTTTTGGGGCTCTTTCTGTACAAGTGAAACATGACAACAAATACACAGTTATTTCTAGACTTGAAAACCTCCCATAGTTTCCCCATGGTTACCTACAATCATTGATTCCCAATTTTCTCTCAGTGAGGTGCAAAGTTTTATTCAATGAGGCCTGGAAAAGCAGAGGTCTGTATATGAGGGAACTAAAATAGGGAATACCTATAAAAAAAAATGAGCCACCATTGTTGCCAGTCTTACTCTGACCTTTTATTTCCCATCTTGACTATTCCTTGGACTTTTGCTTGTTCTCTCTGATCAAGCCACATACCTTGCTTCCAAATTCCAGTAAGTGGATCCCTCTGTTTCACCTTTGTGCTTAACTCTTTTAGTGCCCTGGCTAACACCTGGGCCCCAGGGAAGTTTTCTAGAGACCAATCTGCCTTTGAATCCTAGACTAAGAAGATTGGGCCTCTCTACCTAATGCTGGGCTTTCTTTTCAATTCAACAATTGGAATGCATTCCAGGCACATGAAAAAACCTGTACAAATGCACATAGCAGAGAAAAGGACGCCAAGGTCAGGAAGCAGCAAGCAGACCAGTCTGGCCGTAGCATAGAGTGTGGGAAGAGGAGGAGTGTTCAGTGCTCCTGAAGAAATAGACTGGAGCCAAATTGTGAAAGATTTTCAAAGCTAAACTGGAGAATATGTGCTTTATTCTAAGGGGGGCAGAGGAGCCGCTGAAGACTTTTCAGCAAAAGAGTGAGCTGGTGCTATATGAAGATTATTTTGGCAGCTGTAGAGAGGTTGGGTTGGAGAGGGGAGCGTGCCCACCCCCCTGGTATTTCTTTTATCACTTGTACTCCCCCTATACCTGTACCTGTTACTCTGTATCAATAGGTTGGCTACAAGCATAAAGTCCTCCAGATGGGTAATGGTGAAACAGACCAAATCCTGGGAACTGAGAAAGTAGGGACAGGAGGAGGCAGGTGGCAACAAGGAACTGAGGAAGGGGACTCTCAGCCCCTTGAGTGAGTAACGATAAAAAGTAATAATTTGTTGTTGTTTAGTTGTGTCCGATTCTTCATGATCCTGTGGACCATAACACACCAATACTATCTGTGAGCTTTCTTGGCCAAGATACTGGTGTGGTTTGTCATTTTCTTCTCTAATGGTTTTAGGTAAACAGAGGTTAAGTGACTTGCCTAGGGTCACTCAGTGTCTGAGTATGACTTTGAACTCAGGGCTTCCTGACTCAAAGTCTAGTGCTCTATCCACTAAGCCACCTAGCTGCCAGTCATATCTATGTCAAGGATTATTATTCCCAATTTCTGATGGAGATACTGAAGCTCAGAGACATTAAGTGACTTTTTCATAGTCACAGCTAGGAAGTGTCAGTGGTAGGACATGAATCCACGTCTTCCATTTTCAGATTCTGTGGTCTTTTCACTATGTTGGACCTCCAAGTTCATCAGGTCCAACCTGTACCTGAACAGGAAACCTCTCTAAAATATACCTTGAAAGTGGTCACAGCTATTGCTTGAAGATCTCTAGCGATGGGACATGCACACACACCCATCCTATACTGGAACAGCTCCAATTTAGGAGTTTTAAAAAAATTTTTTATATGGAATGAAGCTTTCATCTCTTCCTCCCAGCCTCCACTCTAGACTTCTATTCTCTAGGCTGAACATCTTCAAATCTTTGATTTTCCTTCATTGTTGTTTCAAGTCTCCCCTGCCCAGAAACACACACACTTTTTCTGGGATACTAAACATCTTCAGTGTAGATCATGGCCATTGTTTGGGAGGGGCTGTGGCTGTGTCCTCATCTTATTAAAATTCTGGAAAACTGTTTCCCTGTGGCCCCATCAAACTGGGGTCACTATGTGCATGGCCAATGGGAATTCTTACTACAGCCTGAAGAACTGGAAGAGACGGAGACAGGGAGAAATTGAAGAAGAACTCAAACACTTTGTCAAGCAAGGTGTCGTAGATAGCAATGGGCTGTCTCCTTTGTGCCCATACTCTATAAACTAGCGGTGAGAAAGGAGACCTGAAAATGTTGAGGGTGTTTGATTGAGGCACATAAGCAGCACCATTAATCCACTCACTACTGCTCTTGAAAAGCAAAGGCCTTTGTACAGTTTGACCTCCCTCAACTTTATGACCAAGAGCTGAAGGTCAGTGATGCTACTGCAATGCATAGATTGTCACTCAAGGACAGGCATTCTGAGTTGTTAGACACATGCTTCTCCATAAAGACATTTAAAGCCCTTCGGTAAGGCACCAGCCTACCTTTCTAGGCTTCTGTCACATAAGCCTCCTTTATGCATTCTCCATCCTGGACACATTGGCCCATTTGTGGCTTCCCAAAATTGGCATTGCATTGCTTTTACACATTTGAATACCCTCAATTCTCACTCCTGCCTCTTAGAAACCTTAGACTCCTTCAAGACTCAGTCCAGTTTCCATCACCTTTAGGAAGATGTTCCTAATTGCACTAGCTGTTAGTACTTTCATCTTCTTCAAATTACTTGCACTTGTTTGTTTGTTTGTTTGTTTAAATGTTGTATCTTCTCAGTAGAAGTGTGTTTCTGGAAGGAAAGGGTATTTTTTTCATTTTGTCTTTATTTTGCCAACACCGTGCACACTGCTTTGTGTCTTAATGCTTGTCACATTTAAATGAGTTGAAATGCTTTGAGTTCTGAGCTATGTATGACAATTAAGAGCCTGCAGTATATGGTGGGCCTCTAGGAGAGGTTGGCCACCAGTTTGTCTAATGAGGGTCCTAGGTCAGAAGCAGAGCAGATCAAAGATTCTATGCTGATCAGTAGTGAGATTGGTTGTGAGTAGTCCCTGTACTTCCAGCCTGGGCAGGGGGAAGAAGAGAATGTTAACAGTAATTGGACATAAAGAGGATGTCAAAGTGCAGGATTTGGTTTTCTAGAATACGCTTTGAATCAGAATGATGGACCCCTGGCAAGTGAAAGAAGATACTGGGGAGAATGTGTTTAGGAAGAGATGTACCTGCAGAAGCTAGGTTTTAAAATAAAAATGTGGGGCAGGTAAGGAGAGAAAAGTATCCAGATAAAAATACCAGACTTAATGTTATGAAGGATAATGGTCTTGATCTAGGGGAGGAAACAGTGAAGGAGATATCCAGAATGAACTGAGACTGAAAAGGAAAGGGAAAAAAAGGGTCAAAGAAGGAATAGGATGTGTTTGTTATTCAAGATAAATATTTTGATGGTAACAGACAATGAAAAAAGGGCAAAACTGCTCAATTCTTCATTTGCTTCTTGTTTTGCTAAGGATGATGATGGTGGTGGTGGTGGTAGTAGTAGTGGTAGTAGTAATAAGAGGGAGCAGCAGAAGAAGCAGTAGCAGCAGTAATAATAGTAATACTCAGCCTTTATATAAGTGCTTTAAGCTTTGCAAAGTACTTTACATATGTTAATTCATAAACATCAGCTTGGAAAAGACAAAACAAAATGGCAGAGAGTAGAGTGAGTAAGGAAGTGATAAGCATTTGATTAACTTCTGGATAAGTTCCCATTACCAGATCCACATAAATTAGCCACATCCTAAAGTATAAAAAGAACTGACAATCACTGAGCTACTGATCTTTGACAGGGCATTGGAAAGACAGTGAAGTCAGAAAACTGTAGGTCAATTAGTTTGAATTCCATATTCTTGCCTTCATCAAGGACAAATAATTTTTTTCATTCCTCTTTTTTTTTTTAAACAATTTAACTAAATTTCAGCAAAGCATTTAACCAAAGCTCTCCTGATTATCCTTATGTACACGATGGAGAGATGTGAAGTAGATCATAGTACAGTTAGGTGAGTTCAGAATTGGCCAAATAACCAGACACAAACAGTAATAATGAATGGTTCAATGTCAGCTTAGAAGGAAATCTTTAATGGAGTACCATAGGGATCTCTTCTTGGCCTTGTACCTTTTAATATTATTATCATTGATTTGGATAAAGGTATAAGGGACATATTTATCACATCTGCAGTTGATACAATGCTATAAAGGGTAACTTGCAATTTGATAACAGAGTCAGGATCCAAAAATATTTTAACAAACCAGAACATGAGGCTGAATTTAATAAGATATAATTTAATAGAGATGAATATGAACTGGTTTCAGAAAATTAACTTCACAAGAAATAATAATAATTAGCGTTTGTATAGTGCTTTAAGGTTTATAAAGCACTTTACAAATATTTCATTTTTATCCTCCAACAACCTTGGATAGGATGTGCTTTTATTATCCCCATTTTGCAGATGAGGAAACTGAGGCAGGTAAAGAGGCTAAGTGCCATGCAACTCAGATCTTCCTGATTCTAGATATAGGACTCTATCCACTGCATCACCTAGCTGCAAGTACAATACAGGGGAGGCAAAGTGAGATAGCAGTGCCTCTGAAAGAGAGAGAACTGGAGATTTTAGTGGATTGCAAACAATGTAAATCAACAGTGGAATGGAATACCCAAAAAAGACAGAATAATCTTTGGCTACATAAAAAAAGTAATGTCCAGAAGGAAGAAGGTGATAGTCCCATTGTCCTCCCTCCACTTGGTTTATTGTATTAAATTTATTCAAAAAATGACTGTGTGATTATACCCAAAGAGTAATCTTGACAATCTTGATCTTGATGATGATGATGATGATGATGACAATGATGATGACGATGATGACAATGGTGATGATGATGTTGATAATGATGATGATAGCAGTAGTAACAATAATTGTGGTGATGGTGGTGGTGGTGGTGGTGGCAATGGCTGGATGCCAACATGGCAGCCAGTCTCCTTCATTAGAATGTAAGCTCCTTGAGAATAAGATTTGTTTCATTCTTTGTATTTATATCTCTAGTGGCTGCCATAATGCTGGGTACATAGTAGTGTTTAATAAATGCTTTTGGACTGATTGATAGTGGAATACCCCAATAATCTGTGCTTGGACCTGAACTGCTTACTATTATCATGAATATCTTTGATGAAAGCATAGGTGAGATGTTTATAATACTCATGTCACCAAATGATACGAATCTAAGTGGAATTGTGAACACATGGGAAGAAAGGGTCAGTATTCAAAGGGACTTTGATACTATGAAATTGTGTACCAAGTCTGATAAGATGAAGCTCAATAGAAAAGCTCAAAAGAAAAAACAACACAACTTCACATTATGAGGTTGAGGAGGTATGGTTTAATAATAATTAAAAGCACGAGCTATCTGAAGGTTTTGTGAGATTTCAAGACCAACATTTAAAGGGCTGTCATGTAAAAAAGGGACTTGATTTATTCTGCATTGTCTAAATGGGAAGAGCCAGAAGCAGTGGGCTGCATGGAGGCAGATCCCATGTCATTGTAGAGAAAAGCCTCTGTAACAATTTGAAATGTTCAAAAGTAGAATGGGCTGCCTCAGCAAGTAGTGTCAAGCCTTCCATGGAGGTCGTTAAGGGAATGCTGGATAACTCCTTGTCAGTAATAATGAAGAAAAGATTCCTCTTTGGGCATAGCTAATATGCTATATGGCCACTGGGATCCTCTCCAGCTCTCAGAATTTTTGGTCCTATGACTTTTCCAAGTTCACACTGATAGCAGATATCAAGAGTAAGAACCTGAACCCAAGACCAGCAATCTTTCCAAAAATCTATCTTTGTATCATCACTCAGGTCACTAAAAAGTTCCATAAGAAGTCTATATATAATTCAATCTCTCTCCCTGCTGTTGAATTATATTTGGCTTCAGAAGACACAAGGATTAAAAGAGTTTTAATTTATCACATATTTTGGGTTTTGATGAGAAAGGTTCTATTCAACGAGAGAAATTAATATTATGTTATTATATAAAAAACTAATTATTAATTTGTGATCCACCCTTTCCCCTCTTATTTCTGTTAAAACTCATCTCTGAGGAAAGTCAGTCAGCTTTTGAAGGCCTGGTTCAGTGATGAGATTTCCTCCTAGCCCTCAAGGCACATGCTTGTTAGTTTGTTAGTTCATTAGTTAGTGGCACCCCACCCAACCGAGAGGGTTAATTTGTGTTTAGAGTATAAACAAAATCCAGTCTGGAGGAGGAAGCCTCTGTCCTTGGTCCCCTCCACTAGAGTTTAGGGCACCTCAGCTCATGAAGGAGAAAATTAGTTAAAGAGGTCTGGATGAAGATGGCTTCCCCTTGACCAGATGCCTTGAGGCTGCTGAGTCTCATGATGAAGCCACATTTTTAGCAGGAGGAGCTGAAGACTTCTAGCTCACCTCCTTATTAAGTGTCCCGCAGTCAGGGTTGAATTTGACTTGTCCAGGGAGTTCCCTTTCAGCAGGGATTTAAGGCATTTCAGGGTCTCCCTTGGCATGTTTGGTTACTGAGAGAAACCACTGACCACCAGTTCATTGATAGCTAGCTAGCCTAATTAATAAATTGATTATTAATTACTCAGAATCTCTCTCAGGGTTTTCATTTGTCTCACCAACGACTTGGCTAGCATAAGGATGACTTCTGAAGAAACAGAGAAGCTATAGTATCAATTAAAAATAATTATCAGTATAGATTCTGTTGATGACAATATGCTTAAAGATTACAGGTATAAATTTCATGTAACATGGATACAGATGATAAACAGTCTTAAAAATTAATGGAAAAATGTTTCCAAATACATTGTGCTTTTAATTGACCAAGCTATGAACAGTTTACATTGGCTTTGCTGAGGTATTTATAGTTTAAGAGATAATATTTCAGAATCAGTCCCTTCTCTTCTGACCTTCAAAGTCTTGGGTTGGGTTCAGTGATACTACAGCTGCCCTATATGAGCCAATGACATTGCTGACACAGACTATGGAACATCAAGTCTGTGTCTGCATTTCTCCTTGGGAAAATGGAGACTTTTCTATCAGAACTCAGAAAATGAACACAAAAAGGAATGAAAACATCCTTTAATTTTTTTTGTGTGTGGGTTTCTTTTTATCCATGTAACTCCAAAACAATGTAAACATTCAAGTCTACTGCAAATAGAAGCTGTACTTGTAAAAGATCAAACCAAGCGAAACTCATCTGGTTTTAGAATTTGATGACAAAGCTCTAATTAGGCTCTTGGTAAAACCTTTACTAGCCCTATTTGGAGCTCCTTTTGTGTCTTTGTTCCTTCATTTCTTTTGGTTTTTTTCTGAACCTTTAAAATGCATCCTTGTCACATTTTCTTAAATGTTCTTTTCCTGATCTCCCCAAGTTAACGCATTCCTAATGTCTCAACCAACCAATAAATGCCTATTGACCACCTGTTACATATTCAACACTGTTGGAAATATAGATTAAAAAAATGTTTAAGATATGTTTCCTGGTGTCAATGAGCTTACAGTCTAGTTGGGGAGACAAGAATAATGCATATGTGAAATAGGAAATCAAAGAAGCCGATACAATTCAGTCCTAACTTGTTAGCTGTCTATTGACCCAGAGTGTGGTCACCACACTACTGATAGCCAGGGGTTGAGGGTCATGAGTAAGACTTTGATCTTAAATAATAGCAATGAGATCAATTCTGCATACATGATAGACAGACAGGTAATTTATTAGACACTGTGCTCAACACTGTACCAAACATTGGAAATACAATTACAAGCAAAAAGAAAGCTAGCCCCTGTCCTTGAGGAGCTTATATTCTATGGGGGCTGCTGTTAAGTCATGTCTGACTCTTCATGACCCCATGGACCAATACTGTCCATGGGGTTTTCTTGGCAAGGATACTGGAGTGGTTTGCCATTTCCTTCTCCAGCAGATTAAGGCAAACAGAGGTTAAGGGACTTGCTCAGGGTCTCACATGCAGTCATTGCCTGAGGCTGGATTTGAAATCAGGTCTTCCTGACTCCTGGCCCAGCACCCTATCCACTGAGCCATCTAGCTGCCCCCTCTACAGGGTTAGACAACACATAAAATGGGGTTGAAAGAGGTTGGAAAAGTAGTCTAGGGTGTAAGGAGCTGAGCTGGGTTAGGAATGAGTGTGGCTGGTAGGCACTTCGTTAAATGGAGGTTCTAGGAAGGAACATATCAATTGGAAGAAGAAGCCACAGCAGAAGAGGCATCTCGAGTGCAACCAGGCTACTGAAGTGGAAGTGGAAAAGTAGATCAGGATGTCAGAAGTTCAGTCAGGTTAAAAGGGAGCATGCTGACAGGGGAGCTTCATCAAATGAGAGGGAGGTGAAAAATTCATTCAGAGAGGCTGCAGTTGAGACAGGTGAGAAGTCACAAGATCTCAGAAGTGGAAGGGACCTACTTTAAAGCCACATAATCTAACCCATACTTGAACATGATTGTCCTTTCCAGTTCTCTCTTTAGAAAATAAAAGTTACCGAGCCTCCATTTGAAGATTTCAATCGAGGGGGAAGCATCCATGTCCTAAAGCAACCCATTTCACCTTTGGACAACTCTAATTTTTAGAAAGTTTTTCTTGAAATTAAGCTGAAACCTGACTTTCTCCAACTTCCACTCGTTGATCCTAGATAGACACTCTGGAGTTAAATGGACCAAGTCTAATTTTGCCCTCTTACACCTAATAGTTCTTCAAATACTTTAGGATAGCTCCTCTTGAGGAGATGAAGGGAATGAAGAAGAAATGAAGAAGAAGGAGATGAAGGGAATCAGTTAATTCAAGTTCTTAAACAATTAAAAGTAGTTGATTTGGGTCAGGTCTGGCTTGTTCTAGGCCAGTTCCAGAACAATGGTATACCTTATCTGAAGGGTATATTGACTTACACAATTATGGGAAGTCCATCAAACCATCAAACCTGACTATCTGTGCACTGGGTTTTTATGTCTTTGGTGACGAGGAGGTTACTAAAGATTGAAACCTTAATCCTGTGGACCACAGTTTCATTACCTTTATAAGAAGAAAAATTAGCCTATGTGGTTACAGAGACCTTTCTGTCTTCTTAAGTCATCTGTGGTGAATTTCTAGCGAAAGGCATTGAGTATCACTCTTTTCACTGGTTGAGGAAGTATGGTGTAGTATATGATATAGGTCTGGTATAGTAGTATAAAAAAAAAAACCTAACCTGAATTCCAGTCCCAATTCAATCCCAATTCAATACCTGCATGACCTTGAGCAAGTCATTTAATGTTGCTTAGATTCATTTTTTTTTATCTGTAAAAGTGAGAACATTGAGCTAAAAGGGCTCTACCCTAAGTTCCTTTCCAGTTTTAAGTTGTTATGAGTCTATGAAGTAAGAGTTCAGAGAAGGAGGAGGTCAACAAAGGCTAGTAACCAAGAAAGACTTCATGGAAAGTACACAGGACTTATATTGACTTTCAAGAATAAGTAACATACACAGGAAAAGGTAAGAGGCTAATGTGTTCCAGATGAGGCAAGCACTGGAGAGAGGCATAGAAACTTGAAGTATTGACGTATCTCTCTCTCTCTCTCTCTCTCTCTCACACACACACACACACACACACACACACACACTTAATAATATGGTTGGGTTTTTAAATGTCCATCTGACAAACTTATTTACTTTTAGAATTTGAGATGGCACATTTTCTGTTTTCACAATTTCAAAATCAAAATTTTTGTTTGAAACTTTTAAAGCATCATTCCACTTTCTCATTTTGTTTTGAAAATATTCATCTCCTTCCTTCCAAGAATATACTATCTTGCCGGGTATGTGATTTGGTGTTCATGTTTTAGTTTTGTATGTATTATTTTCCAGTGTTTCTGATTGTCCCTTATCTCCTTTGAAAAGTTAGCTGTGGTCCTAGC
This sequence comes from Vombatus ursinus, assembly GCF_900497805.2. Lineage (NCBI taxonomy): Eukaryota > Metazoa > Chordata > Mammalia > Diprotodontia > Vombatidae > Vombatus > Vombatus ursinus. Next base: position 4,130,768 of record NW_020951478.1, read on the forward strand.
TTTTGATTCTTGGTAAGTGATATTTGCATTTCTTCTTTCAGCTTGTATTTTTCTTCATCATTATATTGTTTGAATATAATCAAGGTATCTAAATATGTTAAATCTTGGGGTCTTCCTCATCAAGATCCTATGGATTCTACTTATATTTTGCCAGTTATCTTTTACCAGTTCTAGGAGATCTTCTTAGAAGATTTCCTGGAGTATAGCATTTTGATTCTTTCATCTTCCAAAATGTTCAAGTATGTGATAGTCCTAAGATTTCTGGGTTATATATGTTCTTCTGGTGCTATCATTATGCTCTCTATGTTTTCCAATACTTTGGATAATTGAGTGATTTTTTTTTTTGAGCTTATACTTCTCGCTGTTCCACTTTGTATAATTCTTTGCCATAGTTAAATTTTCAGGTGGTTATTCCAAGAATGTTTTGAGGATTTCCATTTCACAATCCATATTAGCAATTTTCATTGTTATTTCCTCCCAATTCATTTTTTTTAATGTTATGATTTTTCTTACCATTACTAATTCTTGCTAAATATCTTTGGATGACATCCAGAGAAAGAACTATGGAGTCTGAATGCAGATGGATTTTCACTTTGTTGTTGTTGTTGTTTGTTTTTTCTTTCTCATGGTCTTTCCCTTTTATTGTGATTCTTCTTTCATAACATGACTAATGTGGAAATATGTTTAACATGATCGTACATGTATAACCTTAAATAAATAAATAAATATCTTTGGATGGATATCAACTATCCATTTCAGGACTTCTTTCAAGATACCTTGTGTGCTTTCTTTTTTTATATCTATTTCTTCTGATGTCCTGGCTGATTTGGTAATATCATAGTAGTTTTAAACATTAAATCATCATTCTTTGCTTATTTAAAAATTTGGTTAATTCTTATCTTCTTGTGTGTGTGTGTGTTTGTGTTTTATCTCCTTTTTCTTCCCTTTGTTATTTCTTTTTGTTGTTGTTGTTGTGCAGCTTATTAGGAACCTGCTTCCATTTATTTCCTTCACTCTGCCATTTTGAATTAGTTCTTTCATTTTGAATGATTTTCTGTCAGACCATTGACACAAAGCAAAGTATATCCTCCCACTTCCTACCTTCCTCCTCAATGTCTATGGTGTTTAGAGAAACCACAAAATATATTCATTCTGTTTATGAATTAAGCAGAATGATATCTGATTGATCTACACTTTTATGTAAAGTTGTCTTCTAAGATGAAACCTAATTCAGTAAGCAAGCTACATGGTCAATTAAAGATTAAGAAAGTGTTTGGTATCTCTGCTTTTTTTAAAAAAAAAACTCTTGAATACAATCTGAAATCACAAAATAGCTTTGTGAAACCATTTACTGAAATGGTTTTCTCCCTATTAACACCCACACACCAGTACATCCATACACTTCATAAGCCTCCATTTCACTCCTATAATCTTATAATTGAATGTCTCCACTGCATGACTGATAAAGCAAAAAAGATTAGGATTCCCACTTGTGTTTCTCTGCCTAAGAGATGGTGATTGCTTCAGAGGAAGAAAGCTTGCCATACCCTCCTTACCTCCCCTCTCCCATTCACTATTCTGTGCTGTGAGGAGGGAGCTGTGGGAATATGTTTTGGATGGTGTGGGTGGAAAACGCTGCCACTTTTGCAGCTGAGGCAATAGGATGAGGTGGTGAGGATGCCTCCTGGGGGTTCTACAAGGAACAATGGAGAGTGGGGCACATGTCTGTGTGCCAAAGACCAGGGCTCAGAAACCCAATACAAGTTGCCTGCTCCAAATAAAAGCAGACATTAAGGTCGATGCTTTGGAAGAAAAGGGGGAGGAGAGTGATGAGGAGTAAAATAAGAAGAGATATGGAGAAAAGCTGTTGGCACTGAGGCTTTTAAGATGCAAATACTGTAAGACATAATTGAGTTCATTCTTCTAGGGACATTCTTTTCAGCATAAGAGCCACAACTGGGAGAAATGTGCCATTAGCCTGTGGCCAGCCATGGGCTTAGCTAGAGAAAAAAATTAAACAAGGAATGTGTGAAGAGCTTCTATTCGGTTCCTTTTCCTTTATTTTCAAGGAAGAAAGAAGTGGAATTGGTGCAACTCTTCCTTAATTTTCATCTTGCAGCTCATTATCTCAATCAGCAAGTCACATCTGAATGAACTGATTTCTGAGCAAAATCCCAGCAGGCTCTTGTAGCTACTGATGAGTACTGGCTGATCTCCACAGTCAAAATTTTCTGTTATTACCTGAAATGGATTGTTAGTGCTTGATTGACAGAAAGGTTAAATGAAGAAGTAGCATTCCTGTAAAAAATGATTCCCTGGTCTGCTTGGCTCTTAAGGATGGCAGGAAGATGGAGGGAGGATCAAGGAAAGAGATCAGGATGTCATTCAGAAGCAACTATTCTAGACCAACTGAGGAACAACTCCAAGTGGAATCCATTTTTGGCTCAAAGAAGAGGCAACAAAGGAAATGGAATTGAGACTATAACGCTTTTAGGTATGGATGGTGGAAGAGCTAAGGCTGTCAAAGAGAAAAATCCTCATAGGCTTCCAAGGAGTAGCTGTCATTAACACCACTCTGAATTGTTACGCCTGAAGTATTCATGGTGGATTTGAACAAAGAGAATGAAAGCTGGGGAATTTGAATCATTTGCTTCTTTCTTATTCATTTATCATAATTCTGAGCTGGTAGGGACCTTAAAGGCCATTTAGTCCAACCCTTTCATTTTATACATGAGGAAACCAAGTCCTACAGAGGGGAAATGACTTGTCCAAGGTCATATACACATAGGAAATGGCAAAAGCAGCATTTAAACCAAGATCTTTTGACTTCAAATCCAGCACCTGTTCCACAGTGCCATACTGCCTCTTCAAATTGAATAGTCGCTGAAGTGCTATGCCAGAAGTCAGGAAGAACTGAGTTCAAATTCAGCCTCAGACACTTACTAAACTGTACAACCCCGGGAAAGACATTAAACCACTGTCTGCCTCAGTTTATTCTACTGTAAGGTGAGGACAATTGTAGCACCTACCTCCTAGAGTTGATGTGAAGATCAAATGAGATATTTTTAAATCACTTAGCACAGTATCTACTACAGAGTGGCACTTAAAATGCTTGTTTCCTTCCTTTGCTGTCTTCACTTTCCCTATGTGAAATATGGAAATAGTAAATAACCTGCTTTCAATTAGAGAAATGATGCAGAAAAAAAAAGATTGTAAAGGAAAAATAGAGCAAACAGGTGGTATTTCAGGCTAAAGTGAAGGTAGATGAGGTGCCAAATTAGTATATTTGAGAAATGTGAAATTAAATAATGCTGAAACAAAAGGAGCTGGGGAGTGGGTGCAGAGAGAACAGAAAATGAATTTAAAAAGAGGAATTTGACATGATATGGGATGTGTGCAATAGTTAAAGGGTCTGTATGAAGGAGGCTGTTATATATGGAAATTGGAAAACAAGGTGCCTGGAATCCATTCCAGAGACAACCTTATCTCTTAAAAACTAGATTTTGAGAGGAGACAATGACAGAATCAGTTTAGATTTAGAAAGATGAGGAAAGAATAGAAAAAAATAGAAAATCAGAGTTTTCTGCTGGTGAGATGGGTGCTGGAGCCTTAAGAGCGCAGAGGAAAAAGGATAAAGAAATATATTAAGCAAGGACAAAATTCATATTCATAAGATCATACATTTCAAGCTATAATGGACATTAAAAGTCACCTAGTCTAATCCCCCCCATTTTATAGATGAGGGAACTGAGTCCCAAACCAATCAAATGACTAGCTCCAGATTCATGCAGTAAGTGGTAAAGCCAAGAATTAAGGTTCCATACTTCTAGATTGAACATTGCTTCCACTGGACCATGCTGCCTCCTCATTTCTCTCAAGTTTTGAATAACTGCCCGTCAGTCAATTCAGTCAATTGACTGGTCAACTGAATGGAAAATATGAACCAAAAAGTTGAACGAGTTAATCTTTTTAAAGTAAATTTGGTTTATCTGGCAGTTCTATGGAAATATATCTCAGTTAGTTGACTTGAATTTGGACTTGGTATGAGGCATTGAGGAACAGTGAAAAGAGCAATGAATTTGAAGTCAGGGAATCTAGTTTTAAATCCCAGATCCACCAACTGTGTGATCCTGGATAAATAAATCACGAAACTTCTCTAGATGTCAGTTTGTTCATCTATAAAATAATGGGGTTTGGACTAGACAATCTCCATCCATAAATCTATGATCCGCTTATCTACTCAGATGAAATTTGGGAGAAGTCACAGTAGAATGTATCTGAGCCCATCATCCTGAGAAGTTATCACAATGGATTTCAGAAAAAAGTACATTTCCTTTTCTTCCTAATTTTAGCAACATCACACAATGAAGGTGTTTCTGTGATAAGACCTAGTTCATTGGTAACTTAAAGTTTTGTTGTTGTTGTTGTTGTTTTGTTGCAGTTGTGTCTGACTTTTGTGACCCCATTTGGGGTTTTCTCAGCAAAGATACTAGAGCGGTTTGCCATTTCCTTCTCCAGCTCATTTTACAGATGAGGAAACCGGGGCAAACAGGGTTAAGTGACTTGACCAGGGTCACACACCTAGTAAGTGTTTGAGGCTGGATTTGAACTCAGAAATTTGAGTCTTCCTCATTTGAAGCCTCACACATTATCCACAGTGCCTCTTAGGTCTAAAAATATATTTGAGAACTGGTAGCAGGAGAGGTCAATTCAACTAGTCCCAGGCACATAGCAGATGCATATTAAATGACTGTTGACTTGTCTTGACTTGCTCCTTCATTTTTAATACCTTTCCTTAAATAAATGGCAAGGATATTGTCTCTGCCCACCATGCTTCATTAATTCTTCAATGTTGTGAGTTACTTGTGTGGGGGAGCACAAAAGTGTGAATTATTGATTTGGAAGTTGAAGCAAGGTCATATCTTATTCTCAAAGTATTAGTAATGAAAATGAAGTTTCCAGTATTAGCAGCACCAACTGGAAAACTTTTTCTTTCCATCTCAGTGACGGATCAGATCACAGAAGCAAGTATGTATTCCTCAAATCACTGGCTTGATCCTTGACCAAAAATGTCTCCTCTCCCCTCTATCATTTTCCCTTCTTCCAGAATTCTCAATCCTGTCCAGCCTCACTACCAGTTATATAATTTGTGTCTCCCAAGTAGGCACTAAGCCACTGTGGATTACTCAAACTCTGATGTTTGGATTTGCTTTTCTTGATGAAGTGGAAAGTCACAGAGGAAGATTGGAAAGACTGTTCCCTTGCTTCCTTACTACTTTTCTTTTTTAATGTTCTTAAAAAAAAAACAACAACCAACAACACTGAATACCTGATTGCAGCACTGCAGGTAGACACATCCTGTACTAATTAGAAAAGACTACCACATCTGTGTTTTCTTTCCTTGCCCCCTGCACAAAATAGAGAGAAATGAAATTTTCCAAAGCACTGAGGCTTTGGATCAGAGGACACAGAAATGGAAAAATGTTTTGGCTTCACTGCAGAATGGTCTGTGTTTGGAACTGGTCGTGGTGAGGTTTGACAGCAAAGACTGGCGATGCTTAAGCTCTGAGTTTCCTTCAGTGAGCACATCATCCTTAAATCAAGAATGCGCTGGCTTGGTCTTAGCAAAGTGGTTTTTTGACACACTTTACTACCTGTCACTAAAGGCTCATTCCTTCCATGACACATGGACATTTTAAAACCTGCGAATAAATACACACACAGAATAAAAAGGTGCTGTCTGTAAGCCCTGAGTGGCACTGGGAAAATTCTGGGGACTTTTCAAACCTCTCACATGAAAGGAAAGATGGGAAAATACTTGTTCTTTTCCAATTTGCCAAGGGAAAAACTGGGGCGATTTCCTAGGAAAATGGTCCTAGCCTCCTAATTGGTTCTTCGTGCTGCTCTGATGTTTTTCTAAGAAATATAATAAATGAATACAGGTTCTCCTGGAAAAGAGCCCTACTGACTGAATTTTATGCCACTCATTTGAAAAGACTTAAAACAAATATTTCTGTGAACTTTGAATCCCAGAATTGGGGGAAAAATGTTTATAAACAGATACTGACATGGTTGATGACTTACTTGGCTCCAACAACAGAAGCTGCTCCGCATTCAGGCTTCCTGGAGTAGTATTGGTAAACGATGAATTAGTGTGTAAGGGAGCAATTTCCTGTAAATCAATGTACCTTGCTTTAGATTTTAGATTAATAAAAAACGAGGGAAGAGAGAGAGGGTGGAGTGGGTGAGAGAAAGAGAAAGAAGAAAACCTGCCCTTGGAAACAAATGGTTTGGTAATTGTTGTTGATCTCTGTAGGAAAATGCCATGGGCCATTTCTGATGATTTGCCTAGATTTTCTTCCCTTTCTGGTAGGGGGCCTGTACTTGTTAACAAAGCCCCAATTAATCAGATAATGCGACACCAATCTGGAATGCCTGAGTTGGTAATGACTGAACAAAAACCCACCCCTTGGGGGGTTTTATTGCAGAAAGCACCCTAATAAGCAAATAACAACCAGGGCTTTCAGTGACGACACCATGATGAAATGGCTTTTGCTTTTTCCCAGGTGGAAATTTGCTGTGACCTATTTCAGTCATTAATGAAAGGAAAAGTCAATAGAGGCTGCAGCCCGTGGAGGAGGACAAACACTGAGCAGCCAATCAACCAGAAAATCCCCAGGCAGGCAGCTTCGGCCACAGTGTCAGAAGGAGGGGAGGTGTTAGGTTTTTTCTCTTTTTAAGGGAGTTGGAAGAACAAAAAGACTGTTCAATAGTTGAATTTTTATGTGTTTCTTCAAATTATCAGCAATATCATTTGCCAACAAGGAATTTATCTTACATGGTGAATTCTTTTCTTACTAGTGCTTAAATTCCTCTTTCCTAAAAAAAAAAAAAAACAAAAACAAAAACCAAAAACCAAACAAACAAACAAAAAAACCCCCAAAAAACCCCCCCAAAAAACCCCTCCACATTTAGGAACAAAATTCAATCAGCACACGTTTATTCAGTATCATAGGTGCCAGGCACTCTGTCCTGGGATAAGAAGACAAAAGGAAGACAGTTGTTGCCCTCAAGGATCTTACATTATATGGAAGGAAAATGACATAGGATCATAGATTAAGAGTTTAAAAAGACCTTAGAGACCAGCTAGTCTAACCCCATCATTTTACAAATGAGGAGACTCAAAAAGACTCAAAAAGAAATGAGTTGCCCATGGTTAAGAGCTAACAAGTGACAGGACTGGGATTTTCTGACTTGAAATCCAGTGCAAATATGAGTTTCTGGGGTATCAGTATCCTGACTCCTGCTCCCATTCCCACTTACAAATCAGGTCCCTAGACTCTGACCAGCATAACCAAAATGGCAGAATAGAGGAAGCACTACAGCTGAGCTCTCCCACACATCTTTAAAATAATGCCTCAGATCAAATTCTGGAGTGGCAGAACCAACAAAAGGTTGGAGTGAGACATTTTTTTCCAACCCAAGACAACTTAGGGGGTTGGCAGGAGACATCTGTGACACTGAAGTTAGGCCTGGCCCAAAGTGTATGTGATGGTAATACCAACTATGGTCTTGGAGTCAGTGACAGCAATAACTTCAGTAGCTCTCAAGCCAGAGACAGTAAGGCAACTGGCCAGAAAGAAATTACAGGGGACCCCTGTGCTAGCAATGGATATAGGACTGGGTGTTGTTTGGCAACTCCATTGCCCATACCAACCTCTGGGTCATGGTTCCAGGGTGAAGAGGGACACTTTGGATCAGAAGGGATGAAGGCCCCTAAGGAGCAGTATATCTATGCTTTGTATCTCACACAGTAAGTCAAAGTAAGGTCAAAATGGATAAATGATTTAGACATAAAGAGTGATATCATAAGTAAATTAGGGAAGCATAGAGAATCTTAACTGTCAGTTCTATGGATAAGGGGAGAATTCAGGACCAAACAATAGAGAGGATCACAGGAAGTAAAATGGATATTTTTGATTATGTGAAATTAAAAACTTTTTTGCACAGGCAAAACCAATGCAGCCAAAATTAGAAGCGGGGGGGGGGGGGGGGGAGTTTTACTGCAAGTTTCTCTGAACCAAATTTATAAAAATAAGGGCCATTTCAAAATAAGAGCCATTTCATAATTGATAAATGGTCAAAGAATATAAACAGGCAGTTTTCAAAACAAAAATCCAAACTATCAATAGTCTCATGAAAAATGCTCTGAAAGTTAAGTCACTATTGATTAAAGAAATGAAAATTAAAACAACTGTGAGGTACCACCTCACAACTATCAAGTTGAGTAACATGACAGAAAAGGGAAATTATAAATACTGGAAGGGATGTGGAAAAATAGCTACACTATTGTACTGATGGAGTTGTGAACTGGTCCAACCATTTTGGAGAACAATTTGGAACCACAACTAGGTCTGTATTCCAAAGGGAAAATGATCTATGTGTACAAAATATTTATAGCAGTTTTTTTTTGTGATGTCAAGGAATTGAAGAATAGCTTAACAAGTTGTGGTATATGATTGTGATGTAATAGTATTATTGTGCTATAAGTAATGACGAGCAGGAATGTTTCAGTACAACTTTGTAAGATTTATGTGAACTGATACAAAGTGAAGTGAGCAGAACGAAGAGAACATTGTATACAGTAATAGCAATATTGTAATGATAATCAACTATGAAAGCCTTAGCTACTCTGCTCAAGACATGCTCTGCTCAAACCAGGAGAACAATGTACACGGTAACAGCAGCATTGTGCTATGACTAACTTTGGTAGACTTAGCTCTTCTCAGCAAATGCAAGGATTTAAGACAACTCCAAAAGACTCATGACAGAAAATGCTATCCACATCTAGAAAAAGAACTATGGAGTCTAAATGCAGATTGAAGGATACTATTTGCTCTCTCTCTCTCTTTCTTTTGTCTCTTCTTTCTCGTGGTTCCTCCCATTGGTTCTAATTCTTCTTTATAATATGACTAATGTGAAAATATGTTTAATATGAATGTATATGTAGAGCCTACATCAGATTGCATGCTATCTTGGGGAGGACAGAGGGAAGGGAGAAGGAGAAAATTTAAAACTCAAAATCTTTTGGAAGTGAATGTAGAAAACTAAAAATTAATTAATTATTTATTTTATTATTATATTATATTTTAATTTATTAAAAAAAAGACATGCTCATGAATCTGGATTCATGATAAAAAATACTATCCAAAGATAGCCTCCAAAGAGAGAAGTAATGAATTCTTAGTGCAGATTGAAATATCCTTTTTTCATTTTATTTTTCTTGCCTTTTTTTTTGTAACATGGCTAATGTGGAAATTTGTTTTGCATGACTTCAGATGTATAATCAGTATCATATTGCTTGCCTTCTCAATGGGAGGGAGATGGAAGAAAGGAGGAAGAGAATTTGGAACTTGAAATTTTAAAAAATGAATGTTAAAAATAAATTAATAAAATTTAAAGAAAAACAAATTTAAAAACCTTACAAATCAGAGGGGGCAGCTAGGTGGCACAGTGGATAGAGCATCAGCCCTGAAATCAGGAGGACCTGAGTTCAAATCCGGCCTCAGACCAAACACTTGACACTTACTAGCTGTGTGACCCTGGGCAAGTAACTTAACCCCAATTGCCTAAAAAAAAAAAAAAGAAAAGAAAAACCTTACAAATCAGGTCCCTATAGAGCTGGTTAACTAAATATTTACCTCGTGGTTCTAGTGGTAACCTTGAAGGATTATGGTTCTAGTTTTCTAATGCTATAGTTCATGAGACTCTACCACTGTGATTCCCATCATGATTGTCAGTTGAGTCAACTATACAATTTAGCTTTTAGAAAGAAGTATTACTAAGGTGGGATAGTAGAAAGAGTTGGTACAAAAATCAACCTCCCTGACAAAGTCTGTGATACGCTCTTCCATTAGTACATGCAATGTCTGGGGTGAAGTAGACTAAATCTTAGAAAACACGTGTGACAAAAGGGTAATTCATAGCTCCTGGAAGTCCTTTTTCTAGAGTCTTAAAGACTCTTCCCTTGGGTATGATATAGCTTTTCTGTGGGATTTTTGCTGAGTTATGAATCTACATCCAGTATGTCCTTGGGTCCTGATTCAAGACCTGGATGACCTAGGGATGCTGCTTATATGTCTACTCTTCCCCCTTCCCTTCAGTCCCTGACTTTGTGTGTTTTTGTGGGAAACCATACCCCTCATGTTGGGGAAAATGCTTTGTAACCAGTGTTCTTGCCGTGCCTTTTGAATAAATGTCTTTTTTAAAGTATTGAGTCAGCTGGCTGATTATTAAAGGGAAACACACTACTAGGGGCTTTTGAGCTCTGGTTCAGAGGATAGCCCTCCCCCACCCACACACACACAGAGTTACTCCCAGAAACCTGAAAATAGTTACACAGATGTTTCTAGGGATTAAACCTATGTGAACTGGGGGAGTGAACCCAGTGTGAAATGTATTGTGTTTTAAAGTATGCTGCTTATAAAAAAAAAGGTACAATAAAAATAAAAGTTCATACAGAACTATATTGTTGTCATTAATTACAGGAAACCTAAGGTAATAATCAATATTTTCTGTAATTAGTTTTACTCCTGGCCAAATCAAACCACCACCATCATCTCAACCATCATCTCCCCTCAGATTCTGGTAGTAACAGTCCAACACCCCGAGTTCAAGAGCTCCATGCACAGTGGTACTCTGACCCTAGATCTCTGCTTACAACCTGGCCTCTGTAGAGCAATGAGAGCAATTCATATAGAGGCCAACTTCTCAGCAGCTATGGTTACTGAAGACCCAGAGAAGAATGGTCTTGACAAGACAGTCCTTGGCATCGTTAAGTGGTTTAACATCAGAAGTGAATATGGTTTTTATAAATGTAAATGACACTAATAATGATGCATTGCCATATGCCTTATTCCAGGACCATTACAGTGATCCTTACCCTGAAGACCACTGGGCCATCCCTCTGACTTGGAGCTGGATCCTTCTATATGTGTTGTTTCCCCTTATTAGAATGTGAGCTCCTTAACGGTGTCCCCTGCACTTAGTATACTGTTTAATGCTATTTCATTCATTCATGAATTCATTCATTTCCAGAGAGAACCAGGTTTTCATTAGGTCACTCAGCTTATAAAGGGTTTCCTTCGTAAGATAAGATATAAATTCATAATTTTCTGCTTTTCATACTTAATTATGTTGTCATTTCTGTCTATTCCAAAAACATTGATGAGATTGTTGTTGAATTACAATCCTAGATGTGAAATCCTTGGCCTCATAGTAAAATGCATTACCATTCATTTATGAAATGGTCATTTTAGGATAACAGGAGAATGTGTTTAGAGTTAGAAAAGACTGTGAAAATCATCTAGTCTAACCCCCTCAATTTACAGCTGGGGAGAGTGAGGCCCAGAGAGAGTAAGCAGCAGAGTCTGTCTTTGTATACAGGTCAGGTGTTCTTTTGCCCATTGTGGGTTGTTCAGTTATGTCCGGCTCTTCATGACCCCATTTGGGTTTTTCTTGGCAAAGATATGCAGTGGTTTGCCGTGTCCTTCTCCAGCCCATTTTACAGATGAGGAAACTGAGGAAAACAGGGTTAGGTGACTTGCCCAGGGTCATACAGCTAGTAAATGTCTGAGGCCAGATTTGAACTCAGGTTTTCCTGACTCCAGGCCTAGCACTCTATCCACTGTACCATCTAGCTACCCTCTTTTCCCTGTATCTTGCTGCTCAGATACTTCCACTTACAGGTCTCCACCACCATGAAGTCCGGTGAGAGAGGGTCAGCCCATGCATATATGAACCTAAAAGAAGGTACAAAACAGTTTTACTTTTAAGTGCATCTGTGACAATAGTTTAACTCACTGCCTCCTCCTCCAGAGGATTTTATGTCCAGCTTCCTAAATCATGCCATGTGTTATAAACATAGTAAAGTATTGATGATTATGGGGAGGGAAGAGTAGAAATTAAAGGCGAAAATGTGGTCTGGTGGTTAGATCAGCAGACTAAATGCCAGGGGTTTAAGTTCTATTTTTGGCTATGCCACAGACTCCATGGGTGATGTTACTCTCAGACCTTGGCTCTTGGACCCCTTGGGCTGAGCTGTCATCCTCCTATTCATAGTAGAGCAGCAAGTGGGGACCCGCACTGATTGTGTAAGGAACTCTGGGAGAAAAGGAACCATTTGACTTCATGGGAAAAGGGAGAATATAGTTGTTGGACACTTTCAGTTCTAAGAAAAAGGAGCCAGACATCATGAGGCATGCCTGCAGGGCCTATTACAATTATGGGGAACTGGAGCCAAACTTCTTTACTTGTGAAACCCTAATCAACACAGTGTGTAGAAAAACTGGTGCTATAGACTTGCCTTTTTTCTCTTCCTAATTACATATATTAATACAGACCAATGATGTAAATCAAGTCTGGTTTTTCCCTTCTACCTTCATAGTCAAGACTATATGTGTCAGGAAACCAGAGAATTTTCATATACCTTCCTCTGCCTTAGAGACCCTTTATCTCACTCCCTCCAGTAGCCCAGAAGAGCTTTGCTCTATAAATGTAAGTGAATTAATTGATCCCGGGTTGATAGTTCAGAAAAATTGGGCTAATTTTGAAGGAAAGCAGGCAAGAAAACCATGACCTACATGATCCCTTTCTTCAAATAGATTCATCATGTGTATTCTTTTCGTCTCCACAAAATCCTTGTCAGCTAGAGAGGCATGTGGCACTCACATATGTTTTCTGGTTCCTGTTATTCTCTGTGTGTATGCATTTCCATATGTGTTCCCTGGTCATTTATATTTTCTATGGTGTATCCCTCCACATCCCCTACTGGTGGTGTGATAACACATGAGAGAATTCACACCACTGTATGCATGAGGAGGAGGGAGGCCTTTCTTGTCTTCTTGTTTGCTTTACTATTTAATTAAATGTCTTTTATTTTGAACTATTGTGTCCCCTGTCAGGTAGAATTTGACTGGGTACTTACTGACAGAGTGCCTTAAAACTGAAGTAATTTTTCGGGAGTCCCAAGTATAACAGAGGGGTAGCCTAGAGGTATTAATATGTACGGTGGGGATATATGGGGTATTTAGGGAAGACTAGCACCTCTGATGTGAGGGCTGCTCATCTACCTTGGGTGTCCACCTTCATCCAACTTTCACCTCCAAGTGAGCTCCAAGAAGCTGTAGCATCTGCAACATCCACACGCCAGTAAAATCATCTTGGCAGATGGAATAAACAGGATTGAGAGTAAGTGACAGCCCTTAAACCCATAGGTGAGTTGGGGGGGGTGTCTACCCCAAGGGTGTGAAAGAGTCCCCCCTTCAGAATGGGCAGATGAGAACAATTTGTTCCAGTGGCCATGAATGTAGATGAAGTAAGTGCTATGGAGCACTTAGAGTTTGGTCAGACATCAAAGACATCAAGGCCATCTACTACAGCCTGGGCTATTGCTAGTCATTCTGACTTTTGTGTTGCCATGGGACTTTGATGGCTCTGGAAGAGAGAGTGAGGCTGACTACTTAGTGTAATTTTGCCTCACTTAAATCCAATTCATGCACAAGTCAAGACATCACCCTGTGCTGTCACTGGTCTTTGAAAATGAAGGATGGGGGTGTAGATTCTTATAATCTAGCCATTGCTCAGATTCTTAAAATCTATCCAATAGCTCACTAACATTCAGCCTCCTTAAGAGTCTGCCCAATATGACTGATGTTCTAATAAACCTTGTCTTTGGATGAAAGAAGGCTTGGGTCAAATTCTTTCAGGCAGGACCCCCAAGTTATGATTTTGGGATCCCAGCACCCCTAAACCCCTTAAACCTCAACATTTTGGTGGCCCATACAGGGAAACTGTCTAACCCCAAGTTCTTCTTCTCTAGCAAAGACTGGAAGGTATGCAAGCCTCCCTCCCCCCCTTTTCTTGCTCTGCAGTTGGGGTCACTCTCCAAGCACCAAGGCTTAGAGGTGCTTTTCATGCAGACAGTTATGAGGCTGTCTTGCACTTGGCCTGATGCTCTCAGGCTCTTGATCCACTGAATCAGTTCGAGGCCATGGACCTGGGTACACCTTCCACAGTATAGAGGACAAGGATAGATGCCTTATCTGGAAGTGTATGCCCTATTCTGTCAATTCTCTTGGCGCTAGAGAATTGGGGAAAACTGCAGTTGCTTTTTGCTTCCCTGAGGCTTACTTACTCCCTTCTCTCTACACCCCTGAATCCTCCTTCATGGAGGCTACAGGGGAAAGTTAGAACAGCTAAAAATATCTTGGCAGATTCTGGAGGTTTTGAAACTCCTCCTTACAACCCTGGTCACTCATTTCTCCCACTCCCTTCCCTTGAATCAAGAGGGTATCTGTTAACCCCTCTCAGAGGAGAAGAGAGTTTCACCCTTTACCCCTCAACTTTGATTTCACCCTCCCCCACCTGGGAAAAGAAGGAGAGGGAAGGGACAGCAGCTACAGCATGGGGCCCCACAGGCAATGGCCTTGGGCCCTAGGGTAACCTTTACCTGAAAGGTAAAGGTTCAATACATCCTGCTCAAGGTAAAGAAGCTGACCTCTGAACTTGGGGAAGCACACTTTTAAAGCTGTAGTTTTAGCAGTTAATGATGAGATGTTGATTCTCTGTGTAAAGTAATTTGGAAATGCATTTAACAAAACTGAAGTCACCTGATTGGTAATGGTAAACTTTTTGTATCAGTTATATCAAGCAACTTTTCATAATTTGGTTACCACTAAAATAATTTGGCTATTGTTGGTTATTATTTTAATGTGTAAACTTGCCAAAAAGCTTGTTTGGGTTTTGTCTTGCTAAGAATTTACAGTTATATAGGAATAATCTCAAACAATTGACTTTTTATACCAGGACAAATTTAAATTTGAGATGTAAATCCTGGAAAAGTTTTTCCTAAACTGTGATTAGTGAAACTTGATATTTGAGGTAAAAGCTCATAGGATTTTATTTTGAGTTGTCTGATGGATCATAATAATCCATTGATAATCAATAATCCGCCATCTGAGAGAAATGCCACAAGTTCCTCAGAGAATGTGATACTGGTGGGAAGTCAGCATTGGGAAAAGCTGAGAGGACAATTTTAGCCTCAGTCTAAGATGGGATCCTCCTGGCTCAGTTTCCCCATTATGTTCCTTTGAAAAGGAATGTTACCCACCTGACTATTCCTGAGTCTGGCTATGAGATGGATTTGATACTGCATGGTTGGAAAACTGAATTATCTGAATCCAAACAGAGCTAAGGATGTTTTATCTTCTCAAAGCTAGGCCCTAAATCTAGTCCCTGCTTTATATCTGGGCCTTGCAGTCTTTTCTGTCATATTGGGGTCTTCCAGACTACAGGCATTCACCTACAGTTGGTAGCAAACAGTGAGTACCAGCCAATGTCCCCGCATCGTTCCCTGAATGTAGCCTGTGCTCGGTTCCAGTCAACCTCCTCTTTGGGACCCTCTCAAGGCAGGGGCAGTTCTATGCACCTTGCCAGCAGGAAACAGTTTCAGAAGCCAAGACCTTTGCCATTTACCCTAAAAGAATTTGGGTCCCACTTGTTTGAGGGGGGAATGATGAGGATAGGATCTAGACCTCAAAAAGGAAAAACCGTGGACTTTCCCATATGGCCAAATCTCTGGAATTCCTCTGAGGCTATAATCCCATTAACTGGCCTTTCATCTTGGCTATGCCCAAACTCCCAACTCTCTGTTATCCTTAACCTAGCCTAGCCCTCCATTGTCTTACCTCCCTATGGCCCCTGGCCATTTCCCACCCTTAATCTTAGCTAGACTCCATTCTCCCTTGGCCATGTGGTCCAGGTCCCAGGAGTTCTGTTCACCCCAGCTTCCTGGCCACTCCCATCCAGATCCTCCTTAGATCCTTCCTCCAGTCACCCCAAACTACTTGGCCACTCCTAGATCCCTCCCACAGTCTTTCTCTATATAAGGTCTATCTTGTCTCCATTAGGCTACACCTCTGTTATACTTGGGACTCCCGAAAAGTTACTCCAGTTTTAAGGTACTCTGTCAGTAAGTACCCAGTCAAATTCTACCTGACAGGGGACACATTGTTCAAAATAAAAGACATTTAATTAAATAGTAAAGCAAACAAGAAGACAAGAAAGGCCTCCCTCCGCCTCATGCATACAGTGGTGTGAATTCTCTCATATGTTATCACACCACCAGTAGGGGATGTGGGGGGATACACCATAGAAAATATAATGCTTAGATTCTTATAATCTAGTCATTGATCAGATTCTTAATATCTAGTCAATAGTTCACTAGCATTCAGACTCCTTGAGAGTCTGCCCAATATGACTGATGTTCTAATAAACCTTGTCTTTGGCTAAAAAAAAGAAAAGAAAAAAAAAAGAAAATGAAGGATGAGGGCAGCTAGGTGGTGTAGTGGATAGAGTGTCAGGCCTGGAATCAGGAAAACCTGAGTTCAAATCTGGCCTCAGATACTTACTAGCTGTGTGACCCTGGCCAAGTCACTTAACCCTATTGCCTAACCCCCCCCAAAAAATGAACAATGAACAATAAAAGTATATGTATGGCAAGCAAATTGAGTTAAAGACACATGAAAAAGGTCCCCAGTATATTCTTATATTCCTCAGTATGATGTAAGCTCCTTGATTACAGGGACAATTTCATATTTGTTTTTGCATTCCCAGCACCTAATTTAGTATGTTGCATATCATGGTGCTTACAATAGCTTTTTTTGAATAGAAGTAAATTGAATTAAGATCTTACAAGTTTATGTTTTGAAGTGGTATTTTCCTTGTCTTCTATGTCTCTATTCTTTGCAAAGAGATTGACTATTTACTGGTTAAGGTGGTTTCTAGGCTTTTATTTTGTGGTAATTAATTTATATTTGTCAAACCTCCTTAGGAAATTATGATAATCTGTTTTGATGTCTTTTCTTTTATCCACTTCCCATCAACAGCTCACTTAAATATATCAGGTTACCTCACTTATATACTATATCTTCTCATTTTTATTCTTTCTTTTAATTTGGTATTGATTTTGATCTTTGCTCCAAGAAGTTAATGATCTGGCTATACAGATAATTGATTTGAAGATTACTTCTACTTTGTTAATTAATTGTTTCCAGTCTATGATCAGATTAATTTTTTATTTATTTGGATTTATTTTATTTGGATTTTGCCATATCCAATGCCTCCAGATTTCTTAAAGAAAATATATTTGATTTACGGTCAAGAAACTTCTCTGCAGTTTTCAAGCCTTTAACATTATTCATTTCTTATTCCTGAACCATGTTTTCAAACTTATTTTTGTCATCTTCCCCTATGTCCACCCTTGCATTGAAGTCACTGAGTATTAAAAGTATATATTGAATCAATATGAAGAGGTCTATTGAGTTCCTTGCAATAATTTTCAACTTATTCATGTTAGTTTTTTTTTTTCAAATGTTTTTTCTCTCTGCAATATAAGATATTCAGGTGTCCCATGAAATGATGTTTCCTCTTTCCTTTGGACAAACATGAGTCCATTCAGCCAACTTTTTTGTTTGCCTTTCCAAAGAGAATGTGAACTCTCCTTCCATTTCTCCTGGTTTCATATATTACGAGAATGCTAAGATTTATTGAATTTTTTTCCCTGTTAATATGCCTACTCATTAGTCACTGCACCAAGATCTCACATGCAGAGTAATGATAGCAAAGTAATGTTCTTCAATGTTAAAAATTGTGTTTCTTAGCACCCTTTGCCTCCTTCCTGATACTCTGCTACCTCTCTGTATGCAAGGGAACCACACAAAACTGAGGGCAATTGTGCATCTTTCTTTGCCTTAAGGGTTGCTGTGGTCAAAGAATTCATCCTCAAGTGATTAGCTGATTTATAATGAGTTTCTCTGTAATGAACTAACCTTGTTTATGGATAACAGTACAATCTGTTGCTAGAACATACTTGAAGTCTAACTTTCTGTGTAATCCTGAGCAAGTCACTTAACCTCTGTTTGCCTCAGTTTCTTCAACTGTAAAATGGGGATCATAACATCACTTACCTCCCAAGGTTGTTTTGATGATCAAATGAGATAATATTTGCAAAAGTGCTTAGCACAGTGCCTTGCAAATAGTAGGTGCTATGTAAATGCTTATTTCCTTTCCCCTCTCTAGCATAGTAGAACCTGCAGGGCTTGAGTTCTTCTAAGGAAGACTTTGAGAACTCAAAGGTATCTATCTCCATATCATGAAAAGCATTAGAGTAGGGCTATGTAGAGGTCATTGCTCAGAGGAGCCATTTGATAAGCATTTGTTGAATAGAATTTAACTCATTTATGTCTTCTGTGCTAAGGCTAATAAAATGATTAAAGGTGGTACTCAACCTGAGGTTATCTTTCAGACTAGTCAAACTAAAACACCTGTTTGACTAAGGAGTTTGCCTTTGGAGATTCCCCAGGCCAAAGAATGGAAATTGTATGTAAGGGAGTCGGGCACTAAACATGGAGTATTTCATGGCATGAGTGAGTTATAAGGTATCCCAGGAAATTAATAACATAAAAAACATAATGACTCTACTTTTGAAGATTATTTGTGTGCAAAGATGATTGAGCTGGAAATAGGAGTTTAAGGGGAGTTTTAGTTGCTACTCTCATGCTCAAACTTCTGGGCTGTGATTGGGGCTTACTGGACACCAAATATAACTAACTGCCTATACCCAGTTCCCATTGGCTCTATCCCTGACATGGTTCTAGAAGATGCACAGGGCTACAGATTTTTATGTCTTCAAATCTAAACTTATTTCTGATATTTGAGGTTTTTAGATCCAAATTATTTTACATACCTTTCTAGATTGGTCTGTTCTATTGAATCCATACTATACTAAAATAGATCGTATTACCACTTAAATTCCCATATACTGTAAAAGAATTCCGTATGTACTGTCTCCTCCCCTACCACCATATTCATGTGAACTAATACGTAACTAATGATGGACTGAATCATATATTCTATTAATGAATTAGCTGCAATTGCAATTGTGAAGTACTCTGATATTTCTGGATAGTGCTACTGACTGGCTTCTTAATTCCTACAGGTGAATGATTTACACAATACTGTGCTTAAAATTCCCAAACCATTTTCCTCAAGAGCTTAATGTACATTTGAGTAATTAAGGCAACAAAATCTCCTCTTATTGAAAGGATAAAGGTCTATACAAATTTATTGTTAGCTTGTCTTTTCCTGAATCAAAGTCTTTCCTTTGGGGGTAAGTAGCTCAACCAAATACCATCACCCCATTTTCCCTCTACTGGCCAACATCCAGCAGCCAATCACCTAGGCATTGAGAGAAAGCTTGCAAAAAAACTTGGCTATGATCTCATTCTCTGGAGAATACAAGAATTGGGCCCAATCCGTCTGGTCTTTTTTCTGATTATCTTGCTGAACTGAAGTTAAGGATCCTGTGACAAATATCAGATATGCCATGAGGACTGTAATTCATTTGCTTTTTGGCAACTTTGAACAGAGAGGGTATTCTGTCATTATGTTGTTTTAATTCCAAATTAGTAATAAGAAACTAAGAGAATTAAACAGAAACCTTAGGGAACCTCAAGGATATTTTCAAGTCTTCAGACAACTCTTGTATGTGATTCCATACTCCTACTAAATTACTGGCTTATTCAGCACTATTGCTAGTATTAGGGCAACTAGGTGGGGCAGTGATAGTGTTGGGCCTGAAGTCAGGAAAATTCTTCTTTGTGAATTCAAATCTAACCTCAGATACTTACTAGCTGTGTGACCCTGGGCAAATCACTTAACCCTGTTTGCCTCAGTTTCCTCATCTGTAAAATTAGCCGGAGAAGGAAATGTCAAACCACTCTAGTATCTTTACCAAGAAAACCCCAAATGGGGTCATGAAGTCAGACATGACTGAAACAGCTGAATAACAACAAAATTTCTAGTACTACCATTTCCACTTTATTATCTGATTACAATTCTTTGCATTTTGAAAAGCTTTTTAATAGTATTTATTCAGGGAACTCAAAGTATTTAATAAATATTTTATTTCTCCCCCAAATAAAACTGAGATATATATAATAGGTATTTCGATAGAAGGCATGGATATTTTATGTTATCCCTCAAGCATGAGAGTCACTTTTCCAAGAAACAGCACTTGGGGATGCATATTATTTTTCCAGCCAAAGACAAGGTTTATTAGAACATCCGTCATATTAGAGTCTGAACATTAGTAAGCTATTGGCTAGATTATAGGAATCTGAGCATCTTAATGGAGATGAGATGGATCTTATATAAAGAAAGACTGTGGGAGAGATCTAGGAGTGGCCAAGTAGTCTATGAGGTAATAGAATTACCGAGGCTGGGAAGTGGCCTGGGGTCATAGGGCAGCAAGACAATGGAAGGGAGATTGGGTGTAGCCACAGTGAAAGGGCAGTTGATGGGATTATAGCCTCAGGCAGAAAGCCAGAGATTTGGCCATGTGGGATAGTCCAGGGTTTTTCCTTTCTGGGATCTAGATCCCAACCCCATCATTCCCCCCTCAAACAAATGGGACCCAAATTCTTTTGGAGTAAGGGCAAAGGTCTCGGCTTCTGAAACCCCTTCCTGCTGGCAAGGGGTGTAGAGCTGTCACTGCCTCAGGAGGGTTCCAAAGAGGAGGTTGACTGGAACTGAACACAGGCTGCATCCAGGGAATGATGGGGGGACGTTGGCTGGTACTTGCTGTTTGCTATCAACTGCCAGTGAATGGCCTGTAGTCTGGAAGAAACAAATCTGAAAGAAAAGACTGCAGGGCACAGATATAACAGGATAAAACATCCTTAGTTCTGTTTGGATTCAGTTTTCCAACTATACGGTATCAAATCCATCTCATAGCCAGACTCAGGAATAGCCAGGTGGGTAACATTCCCTTTCAAAGGAACATAATGGGGAAACTGAGCCAGGAGGATCCCATCTTAGACTGAGGCTAAAATTGTCCTCTCAGCTTTTCCCAATGCTGACTTCCCACCAGTATCACCTTCTCTGAGTAGCTTGTGGCATTTCTCTCAGATGGTGGATTATTGATTATTGATGGATTAGGACCCATCAGAAAACTCAAAATAAAATCCTATGAGCTTTTACCTCAAACAGCAAGTTTTACTAATCACAGCTTAGGAAAAACTTTTCCAGGATTTACATCTCAAACTTAAATTTATCCTAATGTAAAAAGCCAATCATTAGAGATTTCTATACACTTGCAAATTCTCAGCAAGCCATGTATAACCCAAACAAGCTTTTTGGCTAGTTTACACATTAAAGCAATAATCAACAATAGCTAAATTATTTTAGCGGTAACCAAATTATGAAAAGTTGTTTGACATAACTGATACAGAAAGTTCACCAATTTGAAACTTGAAACAAACCCATTACTAATCAGTTTTGTTAAATGCTCTTACAAATTACTTTACACCTAGAATCAACATCTCATCATTAACAGTTAAAACTACAAATTTGTGCTTACTCAAGTTCAGAGGCCAGCTTCTTTACCTTGAGCAGGATGTGCTGAACCTGGGTGATGCTTCCAGGCAAAGGTTGCCATAGGGCCTAAGGCCATTGCCAGTGGGGCCCATGCTGTAGCTGCTGTCCCTCCCCCCTCCTTCCTTTTCCCCAGTTGAGGGAGGGCGAAATCAAAAATGAGGAGTTAAGGGTGAAACTCTCTTCTCCTCTGAGAGGGGTTAACAGATACCCTCTTGACTCAAGCGAAGGGAGTGGGAGAAAAGAGTAACCAGGGTTGTAAGGGGGAATTCTAAACTCCTTAATGATCAATCACGAAACCTCCAGAATCTGCCAAGGTATTTTTAGCTGTTCTAACTTTCCCCTGTAACCTCCATGAAGAATTCAGGGGTGTAGAGGGAAGGGAGTAAGTAAGCCTCAGGGAACCAAAAAGCAACTGTAGTTTTTCTCCAATTCTCTAGCGCTGAGAGAATTGACAGAATTGGGCATACACTTCCACATAGGGCATCTGTCCTTGTCCTCTGTGCTGCAGAAGGTGTACCCATGGCCTCTAACCGACCCAGTGGAGCGAGAACCTGAGAGCGTCAGGCTGAATGTGAGACAGCCTCATGACTGCCTGCCCGAAAAGCACCTCCAAGCCTTGGTGCTTGGAGAGCAAGCCCAACTGCAGAGCAAGAAAGGGAAGGAGAGGAGGCTAACATACCTTGCAGTCTTGGTTGGAGAAGAACTTGTGGTTAGGCAGTTTCCTCATACAGGCCACCAAAATGATGGGTTTAGGGGTTCAGGGGTGCTGGGACCCCAAAATCACAACACGCAGGTCCTGCCCAAAAGAATTTGACCCAAGCCTTCTTTCAGCCAAAGACAAGATTTATTAGAACATCCATCATATTAGGCAGACTCATAAGGAGTCTGAACATTAGTAAGCCATTGGCTAGATTATAAGAATCTGACCAGTGACTAGATTTTAAGAATCTGAGACATGGCTAGATTGTAAGAATCTAAGCAGTGGCTAGATTTTAGGAATCTGAGCCAGGGATGCATATTTTTTAGCTAAATTTAATCTATGGGTAATTATCTCCTTTCAGGAATGTATCCATACCTGTTTAATTGTAACCAAGTTGATGTCATTTGCATTAAGTATAAGCTTCTAGGTGCAGGCCCCATGTGCTTTGTCTAATGCCCAGGGCTATGTTAACATTGGCATCCTCCATGGTATATCCGCAACCTACTTTCTCAGACATCTCTCTCATGTTTTTCCTCATCTACTCTCTGTTCCACCTACTTGGTTGATTCATTTTGCATCTACCTTCCCAAACCAAAAATGCAATAATTTGTCTTATACTTTTCTACTTTTTTCCCCCACCTCATTCTGCCAAACCAGAAAGTTGTGTTTCTTCCTGGCCATTTAAGCAGATCCTACCCATTTTTTCTGTGCTCAATTCAAGTTCCCTATGAAGTTTTCTCAATCCATGATTTCTCTCTACTCTGATATCCCTGATGTCACAACAATAATTGATATTAAGCTAGTACTTTAAGCATGCTAGATCTGATACTCATTGGGCAATTAATTAATCATTATTTTCACTGCCACAGAGCCTCTCATACTGTTATTTTAATGAGAAAAATACTCAAACATATCAATAAGCATGTTTTTGTTTGTTCTTCATTTCAAAGAGGACCAATGACATCATAGGGTGATGTCTTGATGCACTCATGGATTGGATTTAAGTGAGGCAGAGTTACACAAAGACTCACTCTCTCTTCCAGAGTCATTGAAGTCCAGTGGCAAGACAAAAGTCAGCACAACTGGTGATGGTCCAGGATATGGTGGATGACCTTGGCATCTTCTATGTCTGATCAAGCTCTAAGTGCTCCATAGCACCTGCTTCAGCTTCCTGCTTCCATGGCCATTGGAACAAATTGTTCTCATTCACCCATTCTGCTAGGGAAAGTCTTCACATGGTTGGGGTAGACATCCCCTTAACTCACTGACAAGTTAATTTGTCTTCTGAGAAGGTTTTACTGGGGTGTGGCTACTACGTATGCTATAGCTTCTTGGAGCCACAGGTAAGAATTGATTGAAGGTGGATGAGCAGCCTTGAAAAGGGCTCAGCAAGTCCTCACACCAGAGGTGCTAGTCCCTGAGCACCCCATCCATACACATAGAAGAGTACAAAGTGTTATAATGTATGTGCTGGTGGATAGTGCTGGAGGAAGTCCCCTAACTGAGATGACTGGGTCCACTATCATTTTATCTAATCTCAACTGGGACCTCATTGCAACAAAGCAATCCTCCGTTTTATTCTTCCCTCATTGATTCTGTATCACACTCCCAACAGAGACTATTCCAAAACTTCTCTTTTCTCCTTAAACCTCCCACATTATATTCTCCCTCTAGCTTCTTAGATGAAGAACTTGCCTTACATGTGACCTGAGAAAATAAAGACTATTCACTGTGAGATTCTCCTTCAACCCTACTCTACATATCAAAAAACCGCTGATATCATCTCCCCTTCTCTTGTATCTTGTTCCAGTCTCTGACGGAGAAGTGATCATTCTGTTGGCCAAAGTCATACCCTCTGGTGGTTGTTGTCCTTCGTTTTCAAAGAGGACCAAAATGACATCACTATGCTAGAGTCAAGTTGTAGTGTGTCCAACTGTGGCTGATCAGATCAATATGAGCTCGGAATCTTCTACTACAGGTCGGGCATAAATAGTCCATGGAACCTTTGGGGTGGATTCTCGAAGTTTGCGTATCTTGTGTTTCTCTCGAGCTATTTCAGTTCTGCTTTGCTCATAGAGCACAGCACTTTTTCTGATGTGGGCATGCCATGCTGAATGGTCCTGTGCCAGTATCTCCCACATCACACAATCAATTTCAAAGTTCTTAAGAGAGAACTTGAGAGTGTCCTTGTATCACTTCTGACCACCATGTGAACGCTTGCCCTGTGTGAGTTCTCCATAAAATAGTCTTTTTGGCAAGCATATGTTTTGCATTCAAACTGTGGCCATCCATCAGAGCTGTGCTCTCTGAAGTAGAGTTTGAATGCTTGGCAGTTTAGTTTGAGAAAAGACCACAGTGTCTGGCAACTTACCCTGCCAGGTGATCTCCAGAAAGTTCCTAAGACAATTCAAATGGAATCGATTCAGTTTCCTGGCATGGCACAGGTATAATGTCCAGGTTTCACAGGCATACAACAATGAGGTCAGCAAAATGGCTCTATAGACCTTCAGTTTGGTAGTCAGTCTAATATCTCTTGTCTCCCGTATTTTCTTTCGGAGACTCCCAAACTATGAGCTAGCTCTGGCAATGCGTGCATCAACCTCATTATCAATGTGTATGTCCCTGGAAAGTACACTACCAAGGTAAGTGAATTTATCCACAGCATTCAAAACTTCTCCATTTGCTGTAAATGATGGTTCCATGTATGGATGGTGTGGTGGTGGCTGATGGAGTACCTGTGTTTTCTTGGTGTTAATTGTTAGGCCAAAATTAGCACAAGCACTGCCCCACTTTCTGCCCCCACCCCCTGCTCCTGCCCCCATCACTCTTCATTCTTACTTTGCTCTCTCTCTCTCTCTCTGTCTCTTTCTCTCTGTCTGTCTGTCTGTCTGTCTGTCTCTCTCTCTCTCTCTCTCTCTCTCTCGTATCTTTTTAGCCTCCATGTGTTCAACTATTATCTCTATGCAGATGACTCCCACATCTGCATATACAATCCCCACATCTGTTCTGAGCGTCAATTCTGTATTATCAACTGCCTTCTGGGCATCTCTACCTAGATGTCACATGTATATATCAATCTCAGCATGTCTAGAACAGAACTCACCCCTCTTCCTAACTTCCCTATTTCTTTCTTTCTTTCTTTTTGAAATTTCTCTATTTCTGTTAAGAGTACAACCATCCTTCTAATCACCAGATCACAATCTGGAAATCATCTGAGATTCACTCTCTTTCACCTCTCATATTCAATCATCATCAAGACTTATTGATTTCTATTTACCAGTCATTTCTCACACCCTTCCCATCCTCTCCATTAACACAACTATTAGCCTAGTTCAGATCCTCATCACCCCTCAACTTTAGTATTTTAAGGATCTTATAACTGATCTTCTTGTGTTTAGCATTGAATATTCTGTGGTCTAGTCAAACTTATCTATTTTATTTGCTTCTCTCCTCATCTCTTTGAACTGGTTGTCCCACATACCTAAAATGGTCTCCCTCCTTACCTCTGCCTTTAGGAACCCTTACCTCCCTTCAAGGCTAAGTTCATTTGCAGTTTTTGTCAAATAATGAGTTCTTATCCCAGAAGCTGGGGTCTTTGGGTTTATCAAACACTAAATTATTATGATCATTTACTACTGTCCTGTATACCTAATTTATTCCATTGATCCACCACTCTATTTCTTAGCCAATGCCAGATAGTTTTGATGATTACTGTTTTATAGTATAGTTTGAGATCTGGTATGGCCAGGCAACCTCCTTTCACATTTATTTTCATTAATTCTCTTGATATTCTTGACCTTTTGTTCTTTCAGATGAATTTTGTTAAGATTTTTTTCTAGCTCTGTAAAATAATTTTAGGTAGTTTGGCATGGCACTGAATAAATAAATGATATAGGTAGAATTGTCATTTTTATTATATTGGCTCAGCCTACTCATGAACAATTGACATTTTTTCCAACTATTCAGAGCTGACTTTTTGTGTGAAAAAGTCTTTCGTAATTGTTTTCGTATAGTTCCTGGGTTTGTCTTGGCAGGTAGACTACTAAGTATTTTATATTGTCTAGCTACTTTAAAAGAAATTTCTGTTTATATCTCTTGCTGCTAGACTTTGTTGGTAACACATAGAAATGTTGATGACTTCTGTGGGTTTATTTTGTATCCTGTAACTTTGCTAAAATTGTTAATTATTTCAGCTAGTTTTTTTTAGTTGATTCTCTAGGATTCCCTAAACATACCATCTGCAAAGAATGTTAGTTTTGTTTCCTCATTACCAATTTTAATTCCTTCTATTTCTTTTTCTTCTTTTACTGCTAAAACTAATATTTCTAGTACAATATTTAACAATAGTGGTAATAATGGGTAGCCTTGCTTTTCCCCTGATCTTATTGGGAAAGCTTCTAACTTATCCCCATTGTAGATACTGTTGGTTTTGGATAGATACTACTTATCATTTTAAGGAAAGCTCCATTTATTACTATGCTATCCAGTATTTTTTATAGGAATGGGTGCCATATTTTGTCGAAAGGTTTTTCTGCATCTATTGAGATAGTCATATGATTTCTGCTGGCTTTGTTATTGATACAGTCAATTATGCTGCTGGTTTTCCTAATATTGAACCAACCTTGAATTCCTGGCATGAATTCCACCTGGTCATAGTGTATGATCTTCGTGACATATTGTTGTAATCTCCTTGCTAGCATTTTATTTAAAATTTTTGCATCAATATTCTTTAGGGAAATTGGTCTATAATTTTCTTTTTCTGTTTTGGCTCTTCCTGGTTTAGGTATCAGCAAAATATTTGTGTCATAAAAAGGAATTTGGTAGGACTCCGAGTATGATTGATTTTTGTAAAAGTTCCATGTCTACCCTCTACTCTCTAAGATTCCCATTCAGTTCTTTCCATAAGTCTATCAAGTCTAATTTTACAAATATTTGTTCAAATCAATAATCTGGTCTTTCTATTAGATTTTTCAAATCCTGAAAGTGGATCATTAAAACTTCCTCTATGTAGGTCTTTCTGCATGTCAGTTAACTTCCTTTAAGTGCATATAAACTATGCCAATTTAATATAGATGTCACTTCTTTTTCTATGTTGTCTTTAGAGAGAATTAATTTTCTGTCTTGAGGCTAATTTTTTTGACTTCTGCCTCATCCAAAATCATGTCTATAAATTTTGCCTTTTTAGAATCGATATATGGTAAATTTTGTCTTGTTTGTATTCGATCCAATTTTAACCCCTATGTGTGAGCACAGCACACACCCACACCCACACCCACACACACCATCTCTCCTCTACCCATACCAAATATAGACCTTGGGATTTCATTTTTATTATTATAATCTTTCCAAAACTTCCCTGAGTATTTCCTTATTCCCAACAGAAGTGTAGCTTAGTAATCACCTTCTTATTTTTACTTTTGTGTTTGTTTATTCTTTCAACTGTGGTGCTTAAATTCAATATAATCTTTCCTATTACTTCTATCCTTTATTCCCCCTCAAGGTGGCCTACCTCTCTGTGTTTTCATTCTATGGATTTTCTCCCTCAGTCATTTCCCTTAATGTCTCTATTACAAGGTTGGAATTCAAAAAGACAATAGTCACATGGCACACACTAGGAGTCATTTATTAATCATTACTGACTTTAAAGTCTTATTTACATTGCTATGGGTCTGCTTTATGGTTGGTTTGAATGTCACAAGTCTTGCCCAGAATTGAACTTTTGTTTCATTTCTTTCTTCATTTTTAACAAATTCTTTGGTTGTGTTAAAAAACTTCTTTTTTTGTGAAGGGATATGCTCTTTTTTGCTGGATCAGAAATATTGGGTCAAAAAGTTGCTTCCCCATGCTTCTCAGTATCACACATTCCTAACTTTACCTTTTCATCCTCATTTTAAAATCCTATAAGATTCAAATGAGTGTTTTTACATCTGTGACTTACTTATTCCTAGCTGCTAGAAAAATGCTATCTTTGTCTCTGATTGTCTGAAATTTCACAACCAGAATACTAGGTCTAGAGTTGAAAGAAATTTTAGAGTTCATCTAGACTAACCCTTTCAATTTATGGATGTGAAAATGGAAGCCCAGATGGTGTGGCTTGCCTGAGATCACATGAATAATTAGTGGCAGCACCAGGATTTAAATCCTGATCCTCTGATTCCAAATTAAATACACTTTTAATTGCACCAAGTTGTGAGATAGTTAAAAGGTATCCTGTGGCTTCTATCAATTTTTAATTTTCCTTCTGTTTTCAATATTTGTAGACATTCTTACATTATTTCCTAAAATTTGGCATTTAGGCTATTTCTGGAAAAACAATAATTCTCAAATTGTATCATAGAACTTTGTCCCCTAGCTCAGTTATCTTCATTTATAGGGATCTCAAACCTTTTTTTTGTGCTATGTTTTGAAATTTTAATTTTATTATTTATTCTGTCACTTTTGCAAATTATCTTCTATTTGTCCCATTTTATTTCTCAAAGGATTCACTGATTTTAAAAGATTTTCCATTAGCTCTTTCAAGTTTACTGTTCTCATGATTGTCTTTTTGCAAATCTGCTTTCATTGATCCATACTTAGATGCCATGTCTATCTTAATTTTTCTTATTGAACTAGTCTGAAGGTTATCATTTCAGATAACCTTGAAATAATTTTGCCACTTGGTGTCTTTTAGCTATTATACTGTTCTTGCTTTTAAAAGGCTTGCATTCATTTATCCCACAATGCTTATTCTTCCTTCTGAGTTCTTTTCCCTACTAATATTTTTACTTGCTCTTTTCATTTTTGTATGAGGTGATTCTCCCTGGGAGGATGTTTCCATTACCTTTTTAAAAATTGCTTTTTATTTGCTTTATTTGGTGCATTTGCTGTTTTGAGGCAATGAAGGAAGGTTTGGCTTAATTATGACCACTCAGTCATATTACCAAAACCAATCCTTTAGCAATTTTGGACCTAAGATTGTGAAAGATTACAGCTCAATCCAGCAAAACAAACAAACAAACAAACAAACAAAAAACCTTCCCTAGGAATTCACACAACTCAGAGAAAGAAAGAGGAAGGAAAGCTACCAAAGGAAAAAAAAATAGCTGCTTCCCTCCCCCCTACACACACAACTCTTGCTCTGCTACCAAGAGATCTTACCTAGCTCACTATCTAACTCTCTTTCCAAGACAAAGTATTTTGCAACAATAATATAATGGGCTGGCCTAACAACCTTTGGTCCATAAGTCTTGCTTCTCCCTGTTTTTATTTGCTGGCCAAAGGAAGCATAAGAGAAATGCTGGTCCAGTCTTCAATGGTTATTAATCATCTTCATCCCCACAGCTCAGCTGCCTTGGCTTTGCTTAGCATAGTTATAGTAGTAAAACAGCAAAAACAAATTATTCAGTTTATCTACTGTGGGAAAAACAAAGATACAGTTGATTGAAATAACATTTTCAACCTGAGATTCTTAAGTACTTCCATGCTGGTATGTCTGCTGGCTACATTCCAATGTAGAAAGGACAATAGTATGTTTCTATTGTTGTATGAACAATTCATGAATATCACTGTGTGAGGAGATCATGTTGAAATACCTGCAACTGATTTAACCAGAATGAAAAAGCTTGGTTAATTCAGCTAAGTTTGACTCCATGATATGGCTAAGACTCAGAACCTGACAAGGTCTGTCACTTACAGTGATAAGTTCTTAGAAGATATGGACTGAATTTTATTCTAGTTCACCCCTATTGTACAGATAAAACCATTGGTGCAGCCAAGTGAAAAAAAATCTAATATACTAGATAGTAGTTGAACAAATCAACTAACAATGATTTATGAACTACCTACTATGCTTAAAGTATTGTGTTGAGGCTTCAAAGATGAAAATAAAAAACAACTCATTCTCTGATGTGAAGGAGTTTACAATAAATTGCTAACTGAAAACTGAGGTAGAGAGAGCTTTCCTTCTCTCTAGGTGGTGGCATAGCAAGACAAAATTTATATAGAGCTTTACATTTTGCGAAGGCTTTGCAGTTTCAGAGCCACAGATCCATAGCCCTCCCAGGTCACTTGCCTGTAGACTGAAACCATGATCATGCTCTAGGGTCAGAAAAATAGAATTGCTGGCCTACCCCCAACCTGCACTATTGAGCTGAAGCTGTCATCCTGCATACCCACCCCTGTTCCAGACCCTTGAACTGAATCCAGGATCCTGCCCTGGGTCAGAGAAATAAAACTGTAACTCCCTCCCATGCCCCATCTTCCCCATGTGGCGTTATAGAAAAAGTCTAGGAGAGTCTCAGGAGTACAGCCTTGAGAGAAACGAAGACATGACTGGCCTGGGTCTTATCCTTAAAAATGGAAGTTCTGAGAGTAACCAGCCAATCAGAAGGAAAGGCTGCAGGGATGGAGGATGCTTTCAGCGTGTGAAATCTAAAAGTGAAGTCAACTTCAGGGTGAAGAGGTTTTTGAAGCATTCTAGATCCATCTTATTTTAAAGTGTCAAAAACGGCACATGAATGTTAGCTGTGATTATTGATGTGGTGGTTATTGTTCTCCACAATTGTTGGGACACAACATTGATGCATTAAAATTTAAGAACAATGTTTCTTGATAGGTGCTGCTAGATCAGGTGATCTCCAAACTACATGAAGTGGAAAGCTTTTGAAATATAGAAATCTAGCAGAGGAGATCCAAATCAGGTGGGAATAGGATGAGGCATATCTTGTGAAACTGACCCCTAACTACTCTCAGTGAATCAACGGATGAATAATACTCATTTAATCACCAAAAAAGTAGTCATTTTATTCGCCTATGCAATAGGCCTCATTAAATGTACAAGAGTAATAGAACTACAATGACTTTCTCTAAGACTATTTAAATTCTGAACTTCAAAAAAGATGAGAGTATAATAAGAGTGATACAATTACTAGTAATAATGAGAATGAGACTGCAACAAAAAAAATATTGCCACTAGAACATTTTTTACAGATAAAATTGATCTCAATAACCCCTAGGACATATCACTCATCTATAAAAAAATGCAAGAATAATGTTTTTGATAGATATCGCCATACTCAATACTTATAAGAGGCAACATGATATAGTCGGCAGAACCTTGGACTTGGAATCAGGAAGAATAGGTTAAAATACAGCTTCATGGACTTACTAGCTATTTAACCCTTGGCAAATCATTTAACCTCCTTCTACCTCAAATACCTCATTTCTGAAATGAAGAGGTGGGCCTGTATGGCTTCAAAGGCCCCATTCTAACTTTAAATCTATTCTCAGAAAGAAAAATATTCCAATTATAGAAACCTAGTAGAATAACTCAAACCTATGTGAGAACAGAAGGAGATAACATATCATCCTTATCATCCTGTCTGCTGCTGGACTTTTTCAATAGTAAAAAGCAGTCATTTTATTTACCTGTGTCATAGTCAACAGAAATACATACATATATATGTATGTATGTACATATATATGTACACACATATGTATATATACACACATACATATATACACACATAGATTTTATACATATGTATACATATATATTCACACACACATTTATATATCCGTAACAGCAGAATAATGACTTGTTCTGGGACTGTTTCTATCTGAACTCCATCAAACAGGATGAAAACTATTTTTATAACTCATCCATTATTTTATAATAACAACAGTAATAAGTATAGCCTTCATCCATTAGTTCAATTTGACCTCCACTAGGCCCTAATGACCTGCAGGCAGTTTCATATAAGAAACATTCCATGTTCATGCATTGCTAAGATTATAATAAAAAACCTACTCATTTCAAACCTAATGTCAACCATAGCAAACTTTCACATGTACAATTCCCCATCAATAGGCATGATTATTTTGATTTGAATTAGAACTAAAAATGAAAAGAATGTCCTATCAAAATGAAAATGTACGGCTGTAAAATTCACCTCTTTGTACTTCATAAACCCACATTAAATTATACGGTCCAGTGAAATTACCAGCATTTAAATATATATTTCAGCCTTCAAAAGAAGATAGCTTTTGTTTTCAGCCATGTTATCTGCTTAAAACTGTATTGCAATATCCTCAGATCTCTTTCTGATCTGTAACATAACATTAGCCCCATTTGTTTCTATAAAAAATTATGTTCATCAATTTATTTCCCCCAGAAAAGTTTAACAATTCTCGTAATTCTCAAATCAGTTATTTCTTCTGTTGTTGTTCAGTTGTTTCAGTCATGTCTGACTCTTTGTGACCCCATTTGGGGTTTTCTCAGCAAAGATACTGGAGTGGTTTGCTGTTTCTTTCTCCAGCTCATTTTACAGATGAGGAAACTGAGGCAAACTGGATTAAGTGACTTGCCCAGGGTCACACAGCTAGTAAATGTCTGAGGCCAGATTTGTCAGGTCAGCAGGGTGAGGTGTATCAACTGGAGTGGTAAGTCTTCCTGACTTCAGTCCTGACACTCTATCTACTCTACCACCTGGCTTACTTTAGCCAGTGAAGACTTCAAATACCTATTTGATTGTCATTCTTGACAGGCACAAGAGGTCTGGAATGTCAGAAATCTCCTTTGAGGAGATGTGCTTATCAATAATTCAGAACAAAGAGATGAAACTTCATTATCCCTGAAGCTAGAGATCTTCAGTCTTCTGTGGGTAGAAGTTTCTTTTTTCTTTTTTGCCTGAAATTTCATGATTGGTGAAGGTGAGAGGGGATGGCCATTCTATGTTGGACACATGCAGTCACATTGAAGTAGAAAAAGTTTTAAAAAATCTTATGTGTTTGAAAATGGACATATGTGTTTATATGATCATACATTAATAGAACTGACTTCTCTCAGCGAGTGTCAGAACCTTAAGAGCACCTAAAAGATATGTTCCTTTTGCTGTCAGTATTGGTCTAGCCTGGTATCATGAGGCAGCCACCTTTGACTTTATGTTGCAGATGGCAGGAGTGGCATTGGTCCCAAATTCTCCACTGAGGTACTTAAACCAACTTTACACAATTTCAACACTCCTGCCACCCCCCTCCCCCACTGACTCAGACCAGACTCAGATCCAGTTAATTCAGATTCAGTATTAGAATAAAATGAGGCATTTGTAGGTCACTCAATGATTAGTTCAACAGCTAATAAAATTCAACACTAAATACAAGTGTATTTACTGAACAATAGAATAGAAAGGATATGCAATGAGGATACACCAGTACTTAGCTTGGGCAGACATAACCCACGGGTATCCATATAGAAACTTGTAAGGTCAGTAGGGTGAAGTGTATCAACTTGAGTGATCTCAGGACATCTACCAAGTCTGAACAGGGTCCCAATTCCACATGGGTACACTTTTTTTTTTTAATGCTCTTTGGTGATCAGGAAGCCAGGTCAATTTTGCCAGAGGCTATCAGGAAGCTGTATCAAGGAAGGCACAGCTGAGAATTTAGCCCCCTAGAAAAGTCAAGTCTGAGGGAAATCTTCATTGTCTTTCAAGGAAAAATTAACCTGATTTGCAAAGGCTTAGGATATTGCTTTCACAACAATCAACCCGTTTAACCACACACAAGCCCTTCTTTTTCCATTTTTAGGGGTTGAAAACCCTAGTGCTTTTTAGTGGTCATGTTCATTGCCTTTCCATTTAGCCATTTCCATCTAAGAATTATCTTCTCCTCCTGTGCCTCATTTTCTTGGCATTGCTATGGAGGCAGTAGGTGATGGTAAGAATGAAGGTCACTGAGTTATTTACTAAATTATTCCACCCTGAATAAAGTTAGTTATAATATGATACACTTTAGCCAAGGGAGAACACTTCTCAATCAATCAAAGACCTTATATTAATTGTGAGAAGTTCTTGAGAGTCATTGAATGAACTGAAGTTGACTGGAGGGCTATTCCACTAGGCTGAAGGACTTAGTCACATGCTGGGGACTTGTATAAAATCAGAAGCTTGTTCTGAACGGAAGACACTCAAGTGAGTGGTGAGCCAAGAAAGAGTAGCTCCAGCCACAGCCAGAGAAGGAACTTAACAACTTCGTTGGACCAGAGGATATGGATTTTTCATAAGTATCTGAATCTTAGCCGTATCCCCGGAACAACTGTTGTGTGCATATCAGGAACCAAGGACAGACACAATGAGGAAAGGTAGATCCAAGGCTATACAAGAAGCCCAGAAGAAAATCTATACCATACCCAAGGGGAACATATAGAAAACTTTATCAAAAAGACTTCTAGAATTTCTACTATGTGTGTTCTCTAAGCTTGAACCTAATTTTACCCTGGACCCTTCATGCACTGATAGAAGAATGTCACAAGTTTTGGAGGAAATATTTAGACCAACTATGCCACCATTATAAATACTCACTTCTCAAAGCTAATTTACTCTGATGTTGATTGTAATAATAGTTACTGGAGAAATTTAAAAAAATTTTTAAATGGATAAAACTTTTTAAAATTGATAGTTATTAGGGGAAAACATACCAGTGGGCTTCATGAGCTACAGAGTACTAGATCTCGTCTCCAACCTTTACCCCTTGCCCCCAGAAAACCCTCATTCTGGGGACCTGAGTCATCCGTTTGAGTGAAAAGTGGGATTATAACTCTAGAAACTGTGCTACAGAAGGTGGAGAAATACAATTCTTGATGAGCTTTACCGTTTTCCATGGTCAAATGCTATTGCAAATACAAGTAAAGCCGTGAGTAGGTTTCCTGCTAGTTGCAAAACCCAAAGCCACAACCAGTAGAGAGGTAGAGAACATGAGCAACAAGGAGTGTGGGTTGTAAGGATTTCTGTGTTTAAACAGATGGCTTAGAGCTCCCAGGCTGAGTGTATCAGACAATGGAGTTCATGCATGAAGCAGCAGGGCCAGAGATAGAGTGGAGGCATTAGCAATGTCTACTCAAAGCTGCCCAACAAGCAAAGAATAAAAACACAAGCTTCAACCACTGCAAACCACAAAATGTAACTAGGAAAAGGTAAGTGGCTTTAGTCATTTAAAGGATATAAAGACTTTTTTTTCTTGAAGCAATGGGTTTATTAAAATTAAACCATGCCAAAATAAGAGGCAATATGACTTAGTAAGTTGGTAATCATTTTACCCTTGGTTCTACTCCAGTTCAATTAAAGTTTAATAAATATTTGTTGAGTTTAATTCAATTCTTCAACTCCACAAACATTTATTGGGTATCTCTTCAATTCATAAGGGAGTCTTCTAGATGGTGAAGGGAATATAAAGGTGAAAAGGACATGTCATTAATTATTGTATGATCTTGTTTTGAATCTCTTTGCTTCTGTGTCTTCATAAAATGAGGAAAATAAAGCCAATTTGACTCCCATTTGCTCCAAGGAATAAC
Organism: Vombatus ursinus; assembly: GCF_900497805.2. Classification (NCBI taxonomy): domain Eukaryota; kingdom Metazoa; phylum Chordata; class Mammalia; order Diprotodontia; family Vombatidae; genus Vombatus; species Vombatus ursinus. The sequence goes on from NW_020951478.1 coordinate 4,166,290, forward strand.
TAATGAAAACATTTTGACTAGCATATTTTATGTACACATGGTATTAAAGAATCAGTTGGCCATTTCTTTGTAAGCATTTAAGCATAGCAGGTGTAAGACAGATATTTTTTCCATTGTTCAGTTCAGTGAAAGCATTTCATCTTCAGCATTTTTCTTCCTAACATACCTAGAGTGGGGAGTGATCCAGGATGCCAGCCATTTTGATATTATGATACCATTTACACAATACCACAGTACCTGATACTTCAACTTTATGGATTACAGCCTGCTCTTGCCTAAGGTTTTGCATTGCAGTGCTTCGGACTCTGAACAATAGTATTATAGAAAAAGGACACATTTGGCTGGATACATATTCATAACTTTCATGCAAAATCAACAAATGGTATTCAATATTTAGATTTAGGTCAAAGAGGCATACGTAGTCCATGTCTGGATCATAGATTTATGCCTGGAAGGTAGAGGTCATGGAATCTAACTCCTTTATTTTACAGAAGAGAAAATTGGGGTCTGGAGAAGTAAAGTATCTTTCTCAAAGTCACATAGATAGGAAGTGGTTATAAGAAATGGGATTTGACTCTAGATTCTGTGACTGTGAATCCAGGGCTCTTTTCACTAATCAAGGCTTCTGTAAATGTCCACACTCCTCTAAAAGAAGATTTTTTTCTAAAAGAGGACCTTACCATGTTCTCCATATCGTATCTTATGGAAGGAAGGATTTTCTTCTTATTTTTCCAAATTTAAGGAACAAGGGGCTGGAGAGAAATGGGAACACTAGGTAATGGAAAAGGAAAGAAATTGAGATCACCTTGGGCTCTGACAGGTCATTTAGATTGCTTCAGGGTAATGTGATTTTACTCCATCTCAAATAATCCAATTTTATTTTCCTCTTCCTTTAACAAATCATAGACTTTAGGATCTTATTAAAGAATATTTATTTATAGATGAGAAACATGAGGCCTGGGATGGGGAAGTGGCTTCCCTTAGGTCACAGAATAGGGCAATGGTGGAGACAAGACTAGGAACCTGGCTTCCTACTGACCATCCTAGATCTTTTTTTTCTCCAATATACCAAACTGCCTTCCCTAAGTCGTCTCAGACCAAGCACCACATATGATGGTATTGACCCCTATTCTCAAGTTTTCATATAATAATGATGAGACAGCAACTCACATTGACATAGCACTCACCAGTTTGATTCTCAAAATACTTTCACTGGAGTCATGGAATACTTAGACTTTGATTTTTCCTTTTTCCTTCTGCTACTGGTTCATCAATTGAGGAACCTGAATAAGTCTTAGAATCAAAGGACTAGAAGCAGTGGCATACGGGTAAATGGCTCTCTGGGGGGAAAAAAAGTGTGTGTGTGTGTGTGTGTGTGTGTGTGTGTGTGTGTGTGTATACATACTCAATATACTTTTAAGTTTAATATGTATCTTTAACATTTTCTTCATCATTTTCTTAAGTTTAGATAACTAACAAAACAATAAATCAAGCTCTGATATGTAGTAATTGCTGATTTACAAGGTGTATAACACTCAGACTGAAAATCTGACAATTGGCTATTGCCAGCCAGTTGGAGCTGACTTTAGCATGCCTCTGACTAGAAGGGACCTTCAGAGGTCATCTAATTGACCTAACATTTAGCCCAGTGCCTGGCACAAAATAAGCACTTCATAAATGCTTGTTGGTCTGACTTTACTCCATTTTAGTTAGGACCTTATATAAAGCCTTTCTAGAAAGATACTGATCAACTTTTGTCATAAAAATTTCCGAAGCCGATTCCACATTCTTCCCGGGTAACCTTTTCCAATGTCTTGGAATCCTAGGAGTCAGGGAATTCTTGCTAACATCAAACTTAAAATCAATTCTGGCATAGTTTAAGACAATGTATTGCTCCTGGTAAACTTGTCCACGGTAAAGAATGAGTTACTCTATGAAAATAACAGTGAATTTTTATTTCATTTCTCTCTTTTCCTACATTCTTTTGGGAAGGGTGGTTTTAACGATAGGTGCAACAAAACCGGGAGGACAAGAATTTAAAAAAATTTTTTTTTCCAAAAATTTTATTGATCCCCTCCCCCCACAGTACACTCATTTTCCAACATACTCTTCAACCTAACAACCTGACCTTGTAACCTATCAGTCCAGAGACCATGTCTCCTGACATATTTCCCACCTGTAGATTTCCCACCTTTCTGCTGCAGGGAGGGGAGTATTTTTTTCATCATGTATCCTCAAGGACTCTTTTACTTTCTTTCAAGACTATCATTTTTCTCTTAAGTTGCATTCATTGGGGAAAAAAAATAAACACTGATCATAGTTACCTAAATTATATACCTCTTCATCTACTCTGACTGTATAAGGTTTCCCTTCATTCTTCTCTTCTTTAAATGAAATAATCCAAACTATGCTAGCCTTTCCTCAGAGGACATATTTTTCATTCCTTTCCTCTGAGACCCTGGCAAAAAACTGGCCATATTTTTTGTTTGTTCCAAGGCCCAAAATGGTCACACTACCCTAATGAAGGGCTCTATATAATAAGAGGATTAGCTCATTGTTCCTACATACTGTGCTCCTATTTATACTGATAGTTGTGTTTATGAAAGAAATTGGACAAGTTCAGACAAATTATGATTCCACAGCAGGGCATGTAAATAGCTAAGAAATCGTTCACAGTTATTTGAAAGCAGGTTAGAGAGGAGGTGACTGGGAATGAGTTAATTGAACCAAAGGTTGAATACGTCAGATTTCTTCACCTGAAAGGCACTTTTGAGCTTCCTGAACTCTATCCTGTGATATTTAAATTAAAGGGAATGCGTCTCACCATGATGCCCTACAAAATCTTTTATTCACTTTTTTGTTTGTCTAGTTGTTTCAGTAGTATCTGACTCTTTGTGATCTTATTTGGCGTTTTCTTGGTGAAAATACTGGAGTAGTTGGCCATTTCCTTCTCCAGCTCATATTACAGATAAGGAATCGAGGCTAACAGGGTTAAGTGACTTGCCCAGGATCATGAAGCTAGTGTCAGAGGCCAGATTTGAGTTCAGGTCCTCCTGACTCTAGGGCCAGCACTCTATCCACTGTGCCACACACTTTACACACTTAATAAATATAAATGTTTACCATAGTAACATTTTTGCAAACTGTTCTAAGTAGAAAGTTAAAAGTATTTTTTATCTTAGCTAAAACAATAAATATATTATCAAAATAATAAATTTTGCATTACTAGATAAATTTGGGTTGTCTTTTTTTAAATTTGCTTATAGATGGAAAATATAATTGAAACATGAGCACAAAAACACAGGAAAAAAAGAGAATCTTAAACTATTTGTTCTGTTTCAGTAGGAAATACTTGTGTTTCATTTATGTAATTATTTAATGAATTTAACCTCAATGCTTTTAAAATATTATTTTCAAAATCAAAGATAAATTAGTAATTGGAGTCAAGTTCTGCTCCTTAGATTTTTTTTCCCCTATTGATTCTTTGTTTGACTTTGGAAATGTCAGGCCCATTAGTTCTTTCTAATATTTGCAAAATTTGGAGAAGTAGCAAATCATTTCATCAGGTGGCAGGTTGCATTTTTAAACATCAATCCTTTGGATCATGGCTGGTCATTGCATTGATCATAGTCTCTTCACAGAGGCATTACGGGAAACAGAAAATTTGAGGAAGACTTCAAATGGAAAAACAGGAATGAACTCAAGGTCTCTTTTAAGTTTTAGCAGTAATAATTTCCATTGTTTGAATCAAGACAGCAGAATTTCTTGTATTCAACACCTGTATAGTCAGGCAGTGACCAGCAGAATTCCATAGCTATAACAACTGTCTAGAGACCAAAGTGACTTTTTAGCTTGCATGCCTAAGAGCCATTTGAATAAGAAGCTTTCCTAATTAGACTCATGGAAGCCTCCACCTGGATTGAATCAATGATGCCAGAAAATTCCTCTAGATGTTGGTTTTTGCTGTTTTGCTGTTTCTTTAAAAAAAAATCAGTACTTAGCAAATACTAAATAGAATGAGCATTGGCATATACACAGTAGAATAGAAAAAGAGGATGGTAAGTGAAACTGCAGATCTCTATTATGTATGCAGTGGCTTGATTTTCCTTTAAAGTATATAATAAGATCAACTTAAACCTTTCAAAATTATTCTGCTTGTCTGTCATTTCTGTCCTTCCTTCTGTTCTTTCCTCTTCATTAAAAAAAAGAGATGTTTCCCTTTTTTCCTTCCTTCCTTCCTTCCTTCCTTCCTTCCTTCCTTCCTTCCTTCCTGCCCTGCTTTCTCCTACTCTATCCCTATTCCCCTTACCCTTTAATCCCCCCCACTCCTATAGAAGAAAGAAAAAAAGAAAAACAAAGTTTTTGTAACAAAAATACATTGTCAAGAAAAAAAAATTCCCATACTTACTGTGATAAAAATGAATGTCTCAATCTCCATCTAGTGTCCATCACCTCCTAGGGTCTCTAGGGATCCTAAAACCATAAGCCTTTTTTTAAATCTTTAATCATGACCAAACACATATGTATGAAATCTCATGTGATAGTTATATGACAAAAAAAGTAATGAAAACAAAATAATTCCATATTAGCTAATTTTTCATGTATATCTATGGGAATAAAAGTTAATTTCTAAAACATTTAATGCCATTTTCTTTTTTCATGATATTTTATTTCCCCCCAGTTACATGTAAAGATGATTTTTAACATTCATTTTTAAAGATTTTTGAGTTCCAAATTTTCTCTCTTTACCTCACTGCTCCCCTTCCTGAGACAATAAGCAATTTGATATCAGTTATACACGTTCAATCATGCAAAACATATTACCATATTAGTCATATTGTGAAAGAATACACAGACCCAAAGGAAAAAAAAAACTAAATACAAAAAGTAAAAAATAGTATGCTTCTATCTGCATTCAGACACCATCAGTTCTTTCTCTGAAGATGAATATCATTTTTCATAGTTGGTCCTTTAGAAATGTCTTGGATCATTGTATTACTGAGAATAACTAAATCATTCACAGATGATTATAGTACAATATTGCTGTCAGTATGTATAATATTCTCCTGGTTCTGCTCATTTCATGGTGCATTAGTTCATATAAGTCTTTCCAGGTTTTTCTGAAATTTACCTGCTCATCATTTCTTATAGCACAGTAATATTCCATTAAAATCATATACCATAACTTGTTCAGCCATTCCCCAATTGATGTGTATCCCCTCAATTTCTAATTCTTTGGTACCACAAAAATAGCTGCTATCGACATTTTTTGTATAAATAGATCTTCCCCTTCCTTTTTAAAAAATCTCTTTGGAATATAGACCTAGCAGTGGTATTATTGGATCAAAGGGTATGCACAAACTTTGATAGCCCTTTGGGCATAGTTCCAAATTCCTCTCTAGAATACTTGGATTAGTCCACAACTCCACCCACAATGCATTGGTGTCCCAATTTTTACACATCCCCTCTAATATTTATTATTTTTCTTTTCTGTCATATTAGCTGATCAGATAGGTGTGAAGTGATACCTTAGAGTTGTTTTAATTTGCATTTCTCTAATCAACAATGATTTTGAGCATTTTTTCATATGGCTTTAAATAGCTTTGATTTCTTCATCTGAAAATTGCTTGTTCATATCCTTTGATCATTTATCAATTGGGAAATGACTTGTATTCTTATAAATTTGATTCAGTTCTCTATATATTTGAGAAATGAGGCTTTTATCAGAGACACTTGTAAAAAATTGTTTCCTAGTGTTCTGTTTTCTTTCTAATCTTGTTTGCATTGGTTTTGTCTGTGTAAAAACTTTTTATTTTAATATAATCAAAATTATCCATTTTACATCTTGTAATGCTTTTTATCTCTTGTTTGGTCATAAATTATTCCCTTCTCCATAGATCTGACAAGTAAACGATTCCTTACTCTCCTAATTTGCTAATAAAGGGTGTCACCCTTTGTTTCTAAATCATGTACCCATTTTGACCTTATCTTGGTGTACAGTGTAAAATATTGGTCTATATCTAGTTTCTGCCATATTGTTTTCCAGTTTTCCCAGCAGTTTTTGTCAAATAGTAAGTTTTTGTCCCAGAAGCTGGGGTCTTTGAGTTTATCAAAGACTAGATTACTATGGTCATTTGCTACTGAGTCTTGTGTACCTAATCTATTCCACTGATCCACTGCTCTATTTCTTAGCCTATATCAGATCGTTTTGATGATTACCATTTTATAAAACATTTTGAGATTTGGTACGGCTAGGCACCTTTCTTCACATTTTTTTCCACTGATTTCCTTGATAGTCTTGACCTTTTGTTCTTCCAAGTGAATTTTGTTATGTTTCTTCTAGCTTTATAAAATAATTTTGGTAGTTTGATTGGTATGGCACTGAATAAGTAAATTAATTTAGGTAGAATTGTCATCTTTGTTATATTGGCTCAGACTACCCATGAGCAATCAATATTTTCCCAATTATTTAGATCTGACTTTATTTGTGTGAAAAGTGTTTAGATCTGACTTTCTTTGTGTGAAGATTACAATTTTGTAATTGCGTTCATATTGTTTCTGGGTTTATCTTGGCAGGTAGGTCCCAAGTATTTTATATTGTCTAGAGTTATTTTAAAGGGAATTTCTGTTTCTATCTCTTGCTGCTGGACTTTGTTGGCAATATATAGAAATGATGATTTCTGTGGGTTTATTTTATATCCTGCAATTTTGCTAAAGTTGTTAACTATTTCAATTGGTTTTTTTTTAGTTGACTCTCTAGGTATATCACCATATCATCTGCAAAGAGTGATAGTTTTTTTTTCCTTATTGCTAATTCTAATTCTTTCTATTTCCTTTTCTTCTCTTATTGCTCATGCTAACATTTCTGGTACAATATTGAATAATAGTGGTGATAATGGGCATCCTTGCTTTACCTGTTATCTTATTGGGAAGCATTAATGTCCTTTTCTTTAATGATATATAGGCAGAATGCAGAGTAAATTCATTTTTACATTCTTTTAAATGTGAATAATTTTTGTTATAACTTGGCAAAATGATTAGCCGCCATTCCTTTTCCCCATTGGCAAAGACCTGGAAATATGTGATGTGATTATAATCCTCTGATCACATTACCATGAGGCTAGACCAGGGCTGATTTCACTAAAAAGCTACAGTGGAAATGTTCTACTATCCCCAAATATATGAGTATGACCCCTAACTCAAGATTTGCCTGAAGTAGGTAAAAGAATCGGGGAATTCTGTCCCAGTTGTTAGAAAGCTTTAGGTAATCTTGCTTCATGGGTGGAAACCTTCTGGAATTCCTTTTCTATTCCTAGAAAACTTCCTTTCTTCTTTGACTTCTTCTCCCTTGTTCCATCTTTATGCTCTCAAAGAAGCCTCTCTCCCCCTAGAAGACAATACATTCTTAGTCACCCTCTCTGGTACTGGGTGCACGTTGTCTTATGCCTCCTAACATCCTGAGCCAGGAGGAGAGAGAAGAAGCATGGCTTACCTCCGTGCCCCTTCCAGACCCTCCCTCTACTGCCTTCCCTCTTGGTGAGTTGAAGGAAGAAGTTACTGATGTTGAGTATTTTTAAATGCACTGCTAAAAGTGACCTAACTAGCTAACCAAAGCTTAATGACTATTAAGCAGCTTTATATGTGACCTGCCTTAAGAAAGATGGATTTCATTAGTCTCATCAATTATCAGACAGCTAAGATCTGCTTAAATCTGGTTCAAAGTTGATGTTCTTATTTTTTTTTTGGAGGGGGGGATTAATTTTTCCCAACAGCATGTTTTGAAACTCTTCTTCTGACAGAACCAACTAGCTCTAACACACACACACACACACACACACACACACACACACACACACACACACTTCCTGACCTCCTGACAATAGAAATATTCATGGCAATTTTGACAGATTTGTCAAAATGATAAATTTATCAATTCTGTGCAAGTGATCATGCTTTAAAGAAGTTGTAATAGCCAGTGCTTAAATCTGGTTCTGTGGACATTTGGAGATGATTTAGAAATCTGGAAGTATAGAGGCAGAGCCAAGATGGCAGAGAAAAGATTGAGTTCACCTGAGCTCTCCCCCAAATCCCTCCAAACACTTTTAAATAATGCCTCAAAACAAATTATAGAGCAGCAGAACCCACAAAAGGAAGAAGTGAAACATTTTTTGAGCCCAAGATGACTTAGAAAGTCAGAAGAAAAGGTCTGTTGCCCCAGGATGAGAGTGGAGCACAATGCAGTGCAGTCTGTGCCTCAGCAAACCAGTAGGTCTGGGAGTGATTGAATCAGTGGTGGCAGTGGTGGTTTCAAGACCACAGACGGTAAGGGGGTCAGACAGCTGGTCAGAAGGAGATTACAGGCATTCATTTGCTGGCACCAGGGACACAATTCTGTTGCATTGCCTATACTTGGATCTGGGTCACAGTCCTGGGTGCCAGTCCCAGGGCAAGCAGGAGCACTAGCACACCAAAACTCGGAGCTGCAGGGGAACAGGGACCCTGGCCACAGTTCCAGCACAGAAAAAGAGTGCTTGTGGTAGCTCAGAGACCAGAGCACAGAACAGGAGAGTAGTAAACACACCTCTCCCAAGATCAGACTACCTTGGAAGAACTGAAAACTTACAGGTCCCCAGAATTACCTCTGAAAACATCTGGACAAAAACCCTGAAGCTTGGAATAGTGCCCCCTCCACTCTGGAAGCAGAGCTCCCCTTTACCATAGGGTTAAAAATCAGAAAATGGGCTGGGAAATCAGCAGACAGCAGGAAAAAAAAAAGACAAAACAAAACAAAACCCTGACTATGGAAAGTTATTACAGTGACAGGGATGATTGAAGCACAAACTCAGAGGAAGACATCAAAGACAAAATCCCTACATCCAAAGCCTCAAAGAAAAATATGAATTGGTCTCGGGCCATGGAAGAGCTCAAAAAGGATTTTTAAAATCAAGTAAGAGAGGTAGAGGAAAAAATGGGAAGAGAAATGAGAGTGAAGCAAGACAATCATAGCCTGGTAAAGGAGACACACACACACACACACACACACACACACACACACAATACTGAAGAAAATAACACTTTAAAAAACAGAATAGGTCAAATGGTAAAAAAGACACAAAAATTCTAGCCTTGAAAAGCAGAATCAACCAAATGGAAAAAAAATATATATAAAAATTCACTGAAGAAAAGAACTCCTTAAAAAACTGAATTGGCCAAATGGAAAAAAAGGTACAAAAAACTCATTGAAGAAAATAATTCCCTAAAAAATAGAATTGGGCAAGTGGAAGCTAATTACTTTATGAAACATCAAGAAACAATAAAGGGGCAGCTAGGTGGCACAATGGTTAGAGCACTGGCCTTGGAATCAGGAGGACCTGAGTTCAAATCTGTCCTCAGACACTTGACATGTACTAGCTGTATGACCCTGGGCAAGTCACTTAACCCCATTGCCTACCCCCTCCCAAAAAAAGAAACAATAAAACAAAATCAAAAGAATGAAAAAACAGAAAATGTTGTGAAGCATCTCATTGGAAAAGCAACTGACTTGGAAAATAGATCCAAGAAGAGATAATTTAAGAATTGTCGGCTGTCTGAAAGCCACAATTAAAAAAAAAGAGCCTAAACATCAGGAAAACTGCCCTGATATTCTAGAATCAGAGGGTAAAATAGAAATTGAGAGAATTCACCATTCACCTTCTGAGAGAAATCTCCAAATGAAAACTCTCAGGAATATTATAGCCAAATTCCAGAACTCCCAGGGAAAGGAGAAAATGTTGCAAGCATCCAAAAATAAACAATTCAAATATCATGGAGTTACAGTCAGAATAACACAAGATTTAGCAGTTTCTACATTAAAGGATCAGAGGACTTGGAACAAAATATTCTGGAGGGCAAAAGAGTTAAAACTATAACCAAGAATCACCTACCCAGCAAAACTGAGAGGGAGGGGAATGGATATTCAATGAAATAGAAGAATTTCAAGCATTCCTGATGAAAAGACCACAGCTGAACAGAAAATCTGACTTTCAAATACAAGACTCAAGAGAAGCATAAAAAGGTTAACAGGAAAGCAAAATCATAATGGATTCAATAAGGTTAAATTGTATACATTCCTACATGAGAAAAATTATACTTTTAATCCCTAAAGAACTTTCTCATTATTAGGGCAGTTAGGAGTATGCATAGACAACAAGCATGGTTATGAGTTGAGTATGATGGGTTGATTATCTAAAAAAGTAAAATTAAGAAGTGAGAAAGAAGAATGCACTGGGAGAAGGGGAAAGGGAGAGGAAGAATAGGGTAATATTTAGCATAAAATAGGTATAGAGGCAGCTAGGTGGCGCAGTGGATAGCACCAGTCCCGGAGTCAGGAGGACCTGAGTTTAAATCTGTCCTCAAACACATGATACTCACTAGATGTGTGATCCTGGGCAAGTCACTTAACCCCAATTGCCCTGCCCCCCCCAAAAAAAGTACAAAAAAGATTTTACAGTGATGGGGATGATGGGGGAAAGGGAGCATATGAACCTTACTCTCATTGAAATTGGCTCAAAGTTTGATTATAAAAGTATAACTATTCCTACACTGCTTGTGTACTGTATTTCATTAAATTCTACTCCTAGTTCTGCATGATTAAAAAAAAAAAGGAATTGGCTCAAAGAGCAAATAACACACACACTCAGTTGGGTGTAAAAATCTATCTTACCATACAGAAAAGAAAGGGGTGAGCATAAGAAAAGGGAGGGAGGGGTGGTTGATAGGGAGGATGAATTGGGGAAAATAAAAATCAGAAGCAAAACACTTTTGAGAAAGGACAGTGTGAAAGGAAAGACAAAGGATAAACAGATGGAGGGTGATACATAGTAATCATTACTGTGGAAAAAAAATTTTCAGCCAAGTTTCTTTAAGACCTGATTTCTCAAATATGTAGAAAACAGAGTCAAATTTATAGAAATAAGAGCCATTCTTCAGTTGATAAATGGTCAAAGGATATGAACAGGCTATTGTTATTGTTGTTTGTCTTTTGTTCTTGAAGAGGACCATGACATCAGGAAGGTGATGTCTTGACTTGCAAGAGAATTGGATTTAAGTGAGGCAGAACTGTGCAAAGTCATCAGCCTTGCTCTCTCCTCCAGAGGCACAGGAATCCAGTGGGAAGACATAAGTCAAGACGACTGGCAATGCCCCCAGATATAGTGGGAGACCTTGGCTTTTTTAAGCTAAGGTCTTTCCCAGGTCTCAGTTTATCTGAGGCAATGCCCATTCAGTAATTAAAGGCTAGGTAAGAACTGAGGCAAAAGGTATTCTAGTTTGCCTTCACAAAAGAATCAATCTAGGAGGAGGAGTTCCTCAGAGTTTTGGGGCAGAACAAATAATTGCTATTTACACAAAGTTATATATAGTCATAAGAAAAAAAATGCTCTAATCACCAATCATTAGAGAAGTACAAATTAAAACAACTCTCAGCTATCACCCCACACCTATCAGATTGGCTAATATGACAGAAAATATTGGAGGGGATGTGGGAAAATTAAGACACTAATGCACTGCTGGTAAAGTTGTATACTGATTCAACCATTCTGGAGAGTAATTTGGAACCATGCCCAAAAGGCTATAAAACCATGCGTACCCTTTGACCAAGCAATACTACTATTAGGTCTGTATTCCAAGGAAATAAAAATTAAAAATTAGAAGAACCTTTAAGTACAACAATGTTTAAGAGGTAGATTTCTTCTAAGAACAATTTGGAATAAAAAGGTTTAAGACCAAGTAAGATTTGTCTTCAGGCAGTTGGCGCTTTTCCTCCAAATTAATAAATTCTTGAAGATGAGAGAAGAGGCATTGACCTCATTATTTTAACACCCACAGTTTCACTAGAACATAGTGATGAGATCTGTAATCATTAAGCTGAAAGTAGATATGCCAGATGTCAGAGCCATAAGTCTATAACTAGGAATTCCTGTACCTGGGGCAATTACAGTGGGGAATTATAGTTATGGAGAAAAGTTAGAGAAGATGGTGACTTCTTTCTTCTCTTTTGAATCCTTATGACCCACAGTTGTGAACTGCCCATATAAAAAACTCCTTTCCTGTGATATCACTCTATGATCCTTCATTTTCTTCCAACTCAGTCCTATCCCATTGGAGTCCTTATCCTTTTCTTATCTCTTTTTCTGTTATGCCTTCTGAAATTCCTGTTATATTTTTTTAAACAAGCTTTCCTGTGCCTTAGATCTCTTTCTTTTCCATCTTTAAGATTCTTGTACTCTGGTTCTTCCCCAAAGTTAGTATGTTCTTAGCCACCTTTCCCAGTATGGGTTGTAGCCTGTCTCATGCTCCCTTGATGTACTGGTCTAGGAGGAATAGGAGTAGGCATACTTTTTTGCTCCTCCTTGTGATTTACATATCCTATCCTCACTACCATCACTTGGCAACCTCTTCTTTGACATTCACTTTATTGACGTCTTATCCAGATAATAATATAATAGTTGACACTTAAGGTTTGCAAGGCACTTTACATATATTATCTCCTTTGAGCTTCACAATATCCCTCTAAGCTAAGTTCTACTTGTATTATTATTCCCATTTTATAGATGAAGAAATTGAGGGTGAGAATGGTTAGGTGACTTGCCCATTGTCACATAGGGTGTCACACAATATGTATCTGAGTTGGGATTTGGACTCGTGTAACCTTGACTTTAATTCTCTCTCTCTTATCAAGGAGGTCAATTCCTCTATCACAGGTTTTCTCTTCAAACCCTGCTCCCATGCTTAGACTAGGCACGTTATTTTTCTTTAAAATGATCTGCTGTGACCCTGTGCTTCTCCCTTTCTACTCATTAGTGTGAAAGGAAAGGAGGAAGGTGGCATTTGGGAAAGGCTCTGTTGAGGCAGCATTGCTTTGGTGTTCTCTTATCTCTATTCTCCCCTCTCTATGTGTTATTGGTGTGTCTGTTATTATTGTTCATCTTTCATTCTCAAAAAGGACCAATGACATCAGGAGGGTGATGTTTTTACTTGCGAGTTGGATTTATGTGAAGCAGAGCTGTGCAGGGTCATCAGCTTCACTCTTTCCTCTAGAGTCATAGGAATTGAGTGGCAAGACATAGGTCAGAACGACTGGCAAAGGTCCCAATGCAGTGTGGGACCTTTGTAAACTAAAGTCTTGCCCGGGTCTCAATTTGTCGGAGGCAATGCCCATTTAGCAACGAAAGGCTAGGTAAGAATTGAGGCATTGGTACATATATCCTCAGGCGAAGGCAGCCAGAGGAGCAGATGGGAAGTTTGTGTTCCCTTTAAGTGGTTTCATCTATCTGTGGCATTGTTGCTGCAGGATTTGGACACAGTTAACACTGTGAGTAATCTATGACGACTCTGTGCTTTAAGGTTCAGGAGAAACTGCATATGTTAAGTCTTATATGATGCTATTCCCTCTATTAACAGAGTGCTGCCAGTAGGGGAAGAGAGGAAGCATGACACTGAATGTTTAATTTGCATATTTGAACATCAAATGCTGCCAGTGTGTCATGGCACTGTCTCTATTTAGTAACTAGACCTTTTACTTCCATTGTATCCTATGAGCAAAGACTTATTTTTTTTCTGTTCCATGCCAGTGCCAGTTGAAACCTCTTGACCCTATGTTGGCAAAGTGAAGTGGGAAGACAGATGGCTACTGGCATTCCTTGAAATCCTTGAACACACAAAACATAACTCTGTTGCTTACACATTCCACAAAATCTCTCCTGACTCTCTTGAATTCCCATCTTTCCTGTACCATACTTGACAAGTCATTTTATGCTTGCAGTCTGATGTTTCTTTGGGTTTCATCCCTATTTCTCCTTCTCCTATACCAATGAACTGATTCATAATGAAAGACTGTAACTTAGAGATGGTGAAGCCTCCTTCTTTTCTTCTTTCTATTACTTGTCACTTGTGTTCTCCCAACCTGTGTTCTCCCAACTCTACTTTAGGAGTAGACCTCCTAATAAGATAGTGTTGCTGATACCTATTCCTCTACTCTAATCTCCATAGAGTAGTAGTGAGGCCTGGGCCAGCATATACCTCTGGCAGTAAAATTAGAAGTCTAGAAGTTCTATGAAACTAGTGGCAGAAATAAGTGACTGAGAAAATGAGTAAATCTAACTTTCTCTGGCTAAAAATGAGATTCACAGGCTCTAGATCAGAGTATAAGCAAGGCTTCCAAAGACAAACTTCTTGTGGTGATTAATCACAGATAGAGAGGTCAGTAGCTTTGGAATTTGACTCTCCATATTTTGTTGTATGATATACATCTGGAGTGCTAGAATATTGCTTGCCTTCTCCTATTTCATTTACCTTCTCTCCCTTCCCTCTCCCCTCCATTTTCACTTTGTTTATAAAACAAGCAAGAGCTCCATAGACTGAAGGTCAATGAACAAGTGAGCTGTTGGCAAAGCAGTGCAGGACACCCACGTGCTATTCCAAGTAGCAAAAACACACCTTGTCTGTAGACAATCTTTGTTGGTGGAGGTATGAAATGGTCTAGCAGATCTGGAAAGTGATTTGGAACCGTACCCAAGAAGTTACAAAGCTGCATATTCTCTGACCCAGTGATACTATTACAAAGGGATCAGAAACAGAGAGTAAGGCTACATATACATGAAAATATTTATGACAATCATTATAGTAATTACTATCCTTCCACCATGTCTCTGCTGGCTAAGACTCAGCAATCAAATTGTTTCTTCCCATTTGTTTCTCTGCTCAGAAAGAGGGGAAGAGATCTTCATTTTGGGCCAATGTATCCTTTTCTTTCTATAACACAATCCGCTCTGAATGATGCATGAACATACATCTGGCCTCTGCCTGAATACCTCTAATGATAGGGATCCCACCACCCCTAGGCAGCATATTCTGTATTTGAATAGCTTCAATCTTTGGCTTGAAGTGAATTCATCATAAAATTCATCAAGCCCTAAGAGATTCTATTTCACATCTTAGAAAAATGTGCCCGGATGACAGCAGAATGCTATTGTTGATACCAGGTCAACAAATCACTGCCTCACTATTCCTTTTTAGGGAGTTACCAACCCCATTGCTGATCTTTTCTCCCTCTGATCATTACTGATGATCTCTCTCACCTGTGTATTCATATCATGTTTTCTCTTCAATGACTGCAGTTTCCTCCTATTTGGGGAAGACTTCAATATTTATCACTTAACCCCACGTATCCAGGTCCTCTTTTCTCCACTTTGTAACATTCTTCAAATCTTGAATGTCCTGAGACAGTTCAGGACTCCCCTCTGCCTCTTCAGATTCCTTTTTCTTCCTTATTTTTTATAGTGAAGCTCTCTTCCATTTTAAAAAGGAATATTTCATTTCCTCTGTAAACCTCAAGAATGGAGAGGCATTCCTCATGTCCCTTTACCTTCTCTGCTGGAAGGAGTTCAGTCTATAATTTGAATCTGTGCTTTTTGTAAGGTTCTTCAACTCCTGTTATTATTTTAACATTATAAATCATATGTTGAGATGTTCCTGGGGTCAGGTCATTATAAATTTAATACTAGATGGGACTTTAGGTATAACTTTGTCCAATCCCCTCATTTATAGATGAAGAAATTAAAGCCCAGAGGGATTAAGTGACTCACTCTTATCAAACAGATACTAAAACGATAGAACCAGGGTCTGAATTAAGCACTTTTGTCTCCATTAAAAAAAAGGTAGTGGATAGAGAGCCAGGCCTGGAGCCAGGAAGACTTTGAGTTCAAATCTGGCCCTACTTATTTACTAGCTGGGTGACCCTGGACAAGTCATTTAACCTCTGATTGTCTCAATCTCCTCAACTGTAAATGGGGAAAATAATAATAGCACAACTTCCCATGGTTGTTGTGAGAATCAAGTTATATTATATTTGTAAAGCATCATACCTGGTATATAGTAAGCTCTTAATAAATGCTTGTTTCTTTTCTTCTAACTCCACTGTCCTTCTACTATACCACATTGAATTTAATGACCTAAGACTAGTTTACTGTATCTTATCCTAGACTTACTCGATCATGAAATCCATAGCATAAACTGCAAATAGTTTCTGACCAATAATTGAGTAGTATAAGATTTTTCTATTATTATTTTTATTGAGAATAGCAATAAATTAAATTATTATAGTGAGCTTGGTCAGTAGGATCCACAGTGTTATGTTGAGTTTAAAATATATTTCTGTGACATCTTGCCTAAGTGATGGTCGATATAATCACATATTATAATGATGTTTTTATTATTTGTATGACATTTTTATTATAAGATTTAAGAACATTCTGACCCTGGCCATGCCCTGAGGATAAACTTTAGTGTTCTGGTTTATTTCTAACTTCCACAAACATTTCATAGGATAGACTCAATGGTAGTTATATTTATGCTGGGGAAATAAAGACTTACCCCCAAGAGTATGTCAATGTAGTAGAAAAAGCACTGTTCTCAAAGACTCCTGTATTGTTGACCTGGCTCTATCTCTTACATTTTGTGACTTTGAACATGTCATTTGCCTTCTCTTAAGCTTAAGTTCTTCATCTGTAAAACAAAGGGGTTGGATGAGAGGACTTTTAATTCCTTCTAATGCTTGATAATAAGACATGAAATTAGTCAAGATGCCATGGATTAACTGATCTATGAATTAATGTTCCCTAATGTTTAGTCTAGTGATCTATTTACCAAAAGAAACTACCATAGCAAATTATTATGTGAAACTAAAATGTATTCAGTAGTTTTGCATTCTTTTCAAAGGTTCAAAAATGTTGGTAAATTTTAAAAATTATAAAGCAAAAATGCTTTTTTTCATGCTTTGTCTAAGAACTTTCCTATTATTGTTTTTCTTCTACCAAACTACTTATGTATGTATATTTGTGTGGCTTGTGATGCTTCTGAGTTTTTTTTGTGGGAGAATTCCAGTAAAACCTTATGATTTGGCAAAATTCAAATCTTCTTAGAACTTGTAAGGCAGTTAAAATTTACTAAGATAATTTTAAAGGTAGAAATATTTCATCTCAGCTTTGATTTTTTAATATTGTTTATAGGTAGCTGGTAAGTGTCCAAGGCTAGATGTGAACTCAGGAAGATGAGTCTTTCTGATTCCAAGCCCAGTGTTTTATCCACTGTGCCACAAAGCTGCCCACAATCAAAGCCTTGCTGTTTAATTTATACATCACTCTTAACTTGTCTCACTTTCCTCATCCACAACAAGAAGGGATTGGACTAGGTCATCTCTGAAGACCTCTTCATTCTGAAGTTGATTCTATAATCCTAAATTAAACAGCACATAGGACAGATTCTTTGGGGGTTGGGGGGGTGGGGATTCTACTGGAGACCTTCCTTTCCTGATTCTCCTGAGTACCCTGCCCCTCACCCTTCCCATTCCCCAATGGCTATTTTATATGTATATATATTTATATATTCTAGACTTATTTACCAGTGAACAGAAATTTGTTAGTAGAATCTAAGATCCTTGAGATCAGGGACTGTGTGGTTTTTTGGTTTGTTTATCTACTTTTATTCCCAGTACCTATAATATCCTTCCTGTCACATAGTCAGTACTTGAAAAATGCTTGTTGATTGATTAGTTGATAATGAAATGGATCCTGGAGGAACCAGTGATTGGATCCAGCCATTCAACCAGTCTCTGCTGCCACCTCTAGCTTAAGAAGGAAAAGTAGAGAAAGCTTTGCAGGTATAGCTCCATTTTGGTTGGTTCAACAGCATCCAGTTGAGTGAATACCTATTTGTGTTGGTCTGGATAGCTCGGAGAAAGCCAGTTTGATGAGTTTTATAGTCCTTTAACTTAAAGAGAACTGCTATTCACATTAAGAGCTAACATTCTCTAAATGCTCTTTAAAGGGCAATTGAAAGAGGCTCTGTTCCAATCAAAAAGAAAAGAGGATTTCCCTAGCCAGTGGTGGGGAGTATCAACAGTTAAGCAGTTAACAGAGAAGTCAGTTTGTGTGGTGCAGTTGTTCTGAATGGACCAATAACATTGAAGCCTGCAGTCTTGAGCACATGAGTTTACCCCTCTCATTTGTTTCCATGCCCAGTTCCTATATTTGGGTACCCCTTCTTCATCACATAGTTACTGAATACATTGGAATAGTAGAATTGTGTAATCTGAGTTTACATATGTATTATAATTTATTTTGTTATACATGATTTATTCCAATATACGACTATCTAAAAATAGTTATATTTACGATCTAAAAGTTCATTATTGTGAGTGGTTGGTTGTGTAGACAGAAAACTCATTGAATGAGAACTCATGAGCTACAGGGGTGAATAGGGGAAGTATTTTTCCCCTCATCGGGGTAACCTCTAGGACTCATATATAAGAGGAGTAACTAGAAAAAGACAATAAAGAGAGGGGGCGAAAGAGAAGGAGGTAGGCACAAGATGGCAAGAATGAATGAGGAAGAGAAGATGGAGGATATGGTAGTATAACTGTGAATTTATAGAACACAACAGTTCCTGGGAAACCACAAATGATGAACTCCAGCAGGGTTCAGATGCAAAGCTCCTGAAAAGAGAGGAAGGGAAATGGGAAATTCTTACTTGAAGGGTTCTAAATCCAATGAAATGTTGACGCCAATAACTTTGAAACCCCCTTATTATTTGAGGGTCATCTGAATAGAGATGATACTAATCATCTCTTGAATTAGGAGTTACAGATACAAGGGACCTGGGGGAAGCCAGAGTAGGGGATGCACCAAGTCTAACCTCTCTCTGTTCAGATGGTATTGCCTTCCAAAGCCCCTGTTTTGTAATCAAAAAGGACTGCAGGATTTAGAATTGGAAAAGACCTTACAAGTCAGCTAATCCAACCCTTTCATTTTACAGATGAGGAAATTGAAGCCCAGAGCTTATTAATCAAAGGGCACTGAGTTGAGAGGTAAGAGGAGAGTCAAGGATGACTCCAGTTTAGTCAGCTAGCCTATGCTTTCTTTATTTTTTTTAGCCCCCAACATCACTTTAAAAAATGTTTTTTATATCTATTGAATTCCCATCCCTGCCCTCCTCCCCACCACAACAAGATTCTCTGTATTCTGGATTTGGACCTTTCCAATTATTTTAGAACTATAACATTTTAAAAATTTATTCTGTTATGTTTCCCCAACTTTTTTCTTTTTTGGGGGCAGAGGGAATATGTATTCTTCTAAAATCTAAGCTCAGAGGAGAATATGTATTCTTTTAAAATCTGAGCTCAGAGAGATATATGTTAAGGACAAAAAAAGTCATTCTTTTAAATATTGAGGAAAAGAGTATGGTCAATGAAGAGTATGGTCAATAGAAAGGTTGCTCCGAATCAATCAGAAAATGATAGAGGATGATGAAGACACTTATTTTGGCTCTATTTTCTCTTGGATTCTTGGAATAAAAGGGATAAAACCCTAAGTGTTAATAGGTAAATGAAACCCAAGATACCTGTGGAATGGGAAGATAGCACCTAATTCCCCTCGATAAATATAAATCACCTAAAATTCCATTCTAGGATATTGAAAAGTCTGGAAAATGTGATTGCTGAGCACCAGTGAACAATCATTGGAATATTATAGGGGATGGGAAAGGTATGGCAGGTCCATTTTCTAATTTTCAAAGCAAAAAATTAAAATGAGTATATTCTACAAACTGCAAGCCAGTAAGCTTCACTTCAGTTCCTCAGGAAAAACTAGATCCATACAGAATCTAGAATGTTCAGAATCAACATCTCATAGTCCCTAAGGAAGTTAATCCACTCAGATTCCTGTTCTCTGTATCTACCATTTTGGCGGGTAACTGAATGAGTATAAGCTTACCTAATGATCTCTCTCTAGCTTCAAGGTCACATCCCTTCTAGCCATCTACCTGGATTCTTTTCTCCTCTTGTGTTAGTCACAATAATCAAATTAATTCTACAAGTTGTTTCTGGAAAGGGTGTGTCAATTAGCTGCCTCATGAATCAACTCTGACTCCTCAGACATCCCCTGTGTATGTTATCACACCCATTAGAATCTAAGTCTTTAAGAGTAAGGACTCTCACTTTTTGTTTTTTACTTAGCACGGTGCTTGGCACATGGTGAATGCTTAATAATTGTCAAGGTTTGCTGAAATCCCTGGGAGTTGCATTTCTTCCCAGGTTGGGAAGACATGAAACTATTGTGGGATTTGAACGGAGAGGTGTAGTTTTTTTCTGAGATAGCATGAATATTTAAAAATCTCTCAGGAGAGGAATAGGGAGAAGACTTAAAGAGAGAGAAAGTTATAGAGTAAAAGACAGATTGATAGGAAATAGTGGAACTTCACTGAACAGTAGCAGGAGTAGAGTCAATTTCCCTAGTCCCAACCCAGGACTTATTGAGCTGAGTCAGAAAAAATCAGAGGCAGAGGCATCTGCAGGTAAAAGGAGAAAGAAAAAGTAGGGTTGAACTTCAGCAGAGATGGAAGAAAATAAGGAAGGCCATTGGATGCTATGGGCATCTTGGAACAGTAGACTTTGGCCGAAGCTATAAGTGATGTAGAGTTCTTCAGGAGTTACGGGAAATTCAAAGAAAAGACCTGCTCTTTCCACAACTTCCCAACCACAGTGTCTTTCTATTAAGACATTGTAACGTACTCTGCTCGCTCATTTACCCAATCATTTCTGGTAACCCAAATTTTACCTCAACCCTACAGAGGCCCAAGATGGGGATAAGTATAAATGTAAATTATGGAAGAGAGCCAATCCTCTGCCTAAATTTTAGGAATTTTCCTAACTGGGGGCTCTGAACAATTTCAATTGTACTTCCAACATTTTGTTTAATATAAGCTCCATAAAATAGTAGAGGAGGACACCATATGGACCAAAGGGTTCATTTTATTGCCTGTAAGATGAAATATGTTCTAACTGTTGTAACAATATGTGGCTGGTTAAATCTCCAGGGACAATGTGGATAGGGAGGAGAAGGCACTGAGGAATTGCTGGCTAATGGCACTCTTTACAGCAATATCCACATTCACTAATGTTGCACATCTTTTATGAAGTAATTACACTGAGTTAAATATATATTTGCTTATCCCCTCTATTTGATTGTAAAGTCCTTACCTTAAGGGCAGGTATCATCTCCATGTTCACATCAGCGTTAAGCATAATTTAAAAAAATATATATACAAGTATTTGATATATGCCAAGCACTATGCTAGGGGCTAAAGATGCCCAAATATAAAACAATCCCTCTCCTCAAGGAGTTTGCAGTCTAATGGGGGTGGAGATGGGAGAATAGAGCATGTACGCTGTTAGGTAAAACTTCAAGAGGGACAGAGCACTACTAAGTGGGCATCATATAGGAGCTGACAATTGAACTGTGTTCTGAAGGAAGTTAGGTATTCCCAGAATGGGTAGGTGTAGGTGAGGTTGAAATGCATTCCTGACTTGGAGTATCAAGTGTGCAAAGTATTAAAGCGGAAGATGGAGTGTTGCATATAGGAGAAAGTTAGTCTGGATGGAATAGAGAGTACCTTGTACCTTGAGGCCTTAATAGCTATTTGCTGAATTAATATTTCCAGGCAGCTTGTGGTTCTACATATAAGGATACCGACTTTGTGGATTATTGGCCATAAATTTATAATCTCAGGCTGGTGTCTCCCTTATTGCATGATTGCTTCTTGCCTCCTCTCCACTCCCCTAAGCCAATGTATGCTCAAGAAATGCAATCCAATTTTAATATCAGATTAAAGAAAAACATAATAAATCCATTGAAGGAACAACATCCAATGCAATGTGTTCCAAAGAAAAATACAAGTAATTTGAGGTAAGCCATCAACTTGGATCATCTCTGCTCTCACGCTGCTCGTTGACACAGATAATTGAGAAATGACTGTGTGCGCATGAATGTATATCTACACATACATCTATAGTGATGTCTGTGTCCAAGATTTTGTTCCTTCTTTCCATGCTGCTAAGATAACAATCTGGTTCATCCCCCAGCTTCAAGGTCAATACTCTTCTCATAGGCTCGTCATTAGTTGCTCTGGCTGAGCGTACCCCAACTTCACTAGGATGGCCCTTGGTATTCAGACAGCTAATACGGCCTGGGCCCATACAGTTCTGAGAAGATTTACTAAACTGAAAAGACTCTGTCCTTTGTTCGTCTAGTTCTAGAACCCACTGTGAACTTTGAATTATAATGAGATTAAATCAGAAGAGGACTTCATTACTGGATTTTAACACAAATTTTAAAGTAAATCAACCCCCATTTCCACCTAAGTTAGAGAAAGAGCCAAAGACATCTATCTAAAGAGGCAA
This sequence comes from Vombatus ursinus, assembly GCF_900497805.2. NCBI lineage: Eukaryota > Metazoa > Chordata > Mammalia > Diprotodontia > Vombatidae > Vombatus > Vombatus ursinus. Next base: position 4,188,560 of record NW_020951478.1, read on the forward strand.
TCTTTCCCTCTAATTTGTTGTCCCCTGGTAAATGGTACAGGCCAATCAGAGTTGAATAAGAGGAAGGACTGGCAAGGCCCCTTTTCCAGATATATGCTGGGAGAGAGGGAGGGAGATTGCTTATCATTCCATTTTCCTTCCATGAGAATGGAGAGTGTATTACCTGAGACTCTCCCTTGGATACAGTTCAGCTGGCTCAGGCTCATTCTAGATAAAGCAGTGATGCTCATCCATTGGAGCCAAGTGCATTTGATAAGGAGCCTAGTTGCTGCCTCCTCTGCTTCTACTGAGTGAACCTGTCCACAGTTTAACGAAGAGGTGCCTAACCTTGAGGTCTGAAGAATCTATTGTAGCTGCTTTATTTCCTGCCAGCTTAGCTCTAGGGACAGGGGAGGAACAAGCTGGAAGCAGATGCTTTCTGCGGTCCCTGGCCTACGTCAATAGTCAGTCTTCATGCTGCAGAACACTTAGACTTTGGGGGCTGTGCTATTCCAGTTGTCTCAATAAGAGTTTCTCTGGTTAAATGCCAATGTTCCATTTCACTTTGGCCGGGAGTGAAGAGCAAAATGGCTTCCCATAGTTGTCCATCAAGGAAAAAAGAGCACATCCTCACTTCACCATGAAATGCTTGCTACAATGCCTGCTTTCCAGTTCCTTCCCTCGGTGGTACAGTCTAATAGTTGAAAACCGTAACTTCTTATTATATTTTCATCAGTTCTTCCAGAGTTTCTGAGATAGTTTTATTGTTGTTGTTGTTGTTTAGTCAATTAGTCATGTTCAACTCTTCGTGACCCCATTTAGGGTTTTCCTGGCAGAGATAATGGAGTGGTTTTGCCATTTCCTTCTCCAGATCATCTTACAGATGAAGAAACTGAGGCAAACAGGGTTAAGTGATTTGTCCAAGTTCACATAGCTAGTAAATATCTGAGGTCAGATTTGAACTCAGGTCTTCCTGAGTTCTTTATCCATTGCATCACCTAGCTGCCCTTCTGAGATCATACCATCATGGATTTAGAGCTGGAGGGAACTTAGAGACCACCAAGTCCATCCTTCTCATTTTATGGATGATGAAAACGAGACATAGAGAGGTTATCCAGGGCCACATAGCAAATGAGCATCACAGATGAGATTTCAATTCAGGTCTTTCTGACTCCAAGTCTAATGTCCTTTCCACTACAGTGTGCTGCCTGCTCATAAAATGTTTACTTTTATTAGTCATGCCATAAATGCCGTAGATCATGTTGTTATTATGTTCTATCATGTTATTATGTTCTCTAACATTTCCATAGTAAAATATTTTGTAATAGAAAGAGTAATGGGGACCTCTGTTTGAACTTCAGTGAAACCTCTTGCTAGATGTGTGGCTTTTAAGAAGTCCTAAGTTCTCTGACTTCATTTTCCTCATCTGTAAAATGGGGGAAATAACTCTTACACTACTTAAAACCTCACAGGGCTGTTGTGAGGAAAGCTCTCTGTAATCCGTAAATAGTTTAATACTCAAAAATCTCTAATTTTAGTCAATGGAAATGCTTTTATAATCTACACAGATTATAATTCTTCCATAATTCAATAGATGCTCTTTTAGAGTTTCTGTGGCCAAAAAAATCCACCACTCAGCAGATAAGTCTCTCTGAATTTAGCTAAGTCAGCCCTATCAATTTCACAGTAGTATGTTAGAGGCTGGCTTATATCAGATCATGCTGTCTAGAGATGATTGTTAAATTTTCAGCATGAGCATTTACACCTTGAAAATCAGCAAATACTACAAATTGTGGCTTGGATTATTGTTTTTTATTTAAATTGTCTAGTCTGTAAAAAGAAATGAGGAAATGCTAATAATACAGATTAAACTTAAAGATGTGTCATGTGTAATTTTTCTCTTTGAAGAGTTGATTGTTAAACATTTACCAGCATATCCTTCCATATAGTTCTTACTAGGTCCAAAATTTAAACTTTTTTCATCTTGGCTGAACCTTCTAAAATTCAAACTCTAGAAAGTGGGAACCTCCTAGAGTTTGTGCTCCACTGGCATAGTCTTCAAGAGATGGTGAAGTATAGAAGATTGAGTGCTGGACCTGGAGTTAGTTAAGAAGCCCTGGGTTCAAATGTCACCTTTGATATATACTAAAACAAAAGGCAAGAGGCAACTAGGTGGCTCAATGGATAGAGCAGTGGGCTTGCAGTCAGGAAGACTCAGACACTTACTAGCTGTGTGACCCTGGGTAAGCCACTTAATCTCTATTTGCCTTAATCCACTGGAGAAGGAAATGGCAAACCATTCCAGTATTTTGACAAGAAAACCCCATAGACGGTATTGGCATATGTTCTACAGGGTTATGAAGAATCAGACAACAGTGAAAGATTGAACAACAATAAAACAAAAGGCAAAATCTTATGCTTTAATAAATCTGAACCGAAAGAATTAACTAACAACCAGGCAAATAAGATGTTGTTATTCTCTTTCCACTCCAGGCCTCTCCATAATCCTGCCACTTTTAACCCTATTTTCTTCCTCTTCTACTTTTCCCTTTTCTTTACCTCTTTTTTCATGTTTATTTTATTGTTCTGATGAACAGTTACTGTTATTAGTAACATAAAAAGAAACTGAGACCCAGAGAGCTTATATGATATGTCCAGGATTACATAGCTATTTCCCTTCTCTGAGGAATTCATAAATCAGAACACCCTCGTTATACCTCCATAAAAAAGTAGCAATAACAGAGGTAATTCCCATTATTTCTAGTGGGATGGGATGATCGAAGCTCCAGAAACCATCCTGTACCTTTAAAAGGTGAATCCAGCTCATATATCTCAACTGATTCTGCTTGCTATTAATCTTAGGTTTTTTGCTCCCATTTGTTCTTTGCTGGGTTCTGATCTGCTACCTTGGACTTCTTTTCATAAACTTGGCTCTCATCTTTCTGGATTTTGGACTTTTCTTATCTTTTCCTTTGTTTCGTGTAATTTGGGCTTGTTTCTCCATAAAAAGTCAGGTAAACTGTCCTTGAGACTCAATTGGTCTGGGGAGCTGGTCCTCAAAATGTTGACTTGGTTTCCTAGTTGCCTAGGGTAGAAAAGACTAAGTCTATGAGAAATCAGTGCTTGTTAGACTCTATGGAATCCCCACTGCATTATTTATCTTTCTAAATGGGTACAGTATTCAAGTGGAAGAAAAAAGGAATTGTATCTACCTGAATTAATATTATATTCTTAAATCTCCCTTTTTATTCTTTTGTGAAAATGTGTTTGTTTTTATTGGATGTTGTATGGTCCACAAGTGTTTCATTGCATTTTAATCTTGAACCTGAACAATTGGAATGGCCTAAGTTAGGCCTGGTCTGGAACACAGGGTGAGATTTCCCCTAATTACCAAGAATGGCTCATTTTTGCTACCACATCCTCTTCCACTTATCAATATCTGGTAATTAGCCCTTAAACTGCTAAAAAATCTCTATAAAGATGAGAGGTAAAGCTCTCTGGTGAAGCTTTCTTTTTATAGCTCTCTGTTGTCCCGAATGGGTCTTAGCTGCTAAGACATTCTTCTGTCAGGTTCTTACTGTCTCCATTACTATCCCATCCCCTTTGGGACATATGGGTCTGCTACATCTTATCCGCTATTTAAATTCTTTTTTTTAAAAAAATGAAAAGGAAGAGTATAAGGATAGAGAGCTGGCCTTGAAACCTAGAAAGCTTGGGTTCAAGTCCATTTTTGATATATTTTAGCTGAGTGACTCTTGGCAAGGCACTCAACTGCTCAGTGCTCGAGACAAATCTCTAAAACTGTAAGTTGCAACCTACATTGGTAGAGGGAATTTCCTTATCTGGGAGTTCCCTAGACCACTGAAATCAAAAGTTCGGTCCCTATCTCTCTCTCTGTTTAGTAGTAACCAGGAATAAGGGTATGAATCTATAGAAGTGGCAAGAGCTAATGTGACATGCATTTATTTAGTTGAATCAAGCCCCACAAGGGCTAGGAAGAATTCCAGAGACACCTAACACAATGAGATAAATGAGCAACTCCGATGGAAAATTAAATTGGATGTACAACTCACAAGTGACAAGAGAAGCCTTTTTGGATGAACAATTTAAGCTAGTCAGACACAATGATAGTTTCTGAATTGCTTTCAAGCTCTCAGGAAACAAATTTAGGCATCATGGTGGACACCTTAATGAATATGTCCCTCTGCCTAAGGGGTATTGATAAATAGGGTGTTCAACAAATAAGACATGCATCTGCGTTATAAGGCAAGAATGGCTGAGAAAAATATTATGCCATTATGGAAATAGATCATACGCAGGTCATTTCAGCACAAGACTCCATTTCAGACATCAGAGCAAAAACGAGGTAAGAACAAAAATAGAACAAGGCTAGATAGAGCCCAAGAAAATGGCTGATGAGGGCAGGAACAGCAGATAAGGAAAGAAATTTGTACGTGTAGAGGACCTAATTCTCTTACCACTTATTTCAGAGGTTACTGACTGCTATAAAGCCATCATCATCATCATCATCATAAAGTATTTCTTAGGAGCCTTTGCTGTCTGTTATGTTAGGCATCATTCAGAGATGGCTGTCGTTTGCACTAATATTTTTAGAATGGACTCTAATGAAAAATCTAAATAGGTAAAAGGAATATGTTTAACAGACTAAAAGAAGTAAGGAAATACAAAATTGAGGTGTAAATATTAATTTTAAATACTTGTTAAGGCTAAGTATAATCTGTAGTCACCATGTTTGCTCTCCTACGCAAGTTTTGATGTTCCTTTGGAAATGCTATTGTCACACTGACTTATTTAGGATCACAAGATCATGAGCTAGAAAAAAATCTTAGAAAACTTCTAGTCCAATCCCCTCTTTTTTTTTTTTTTAACCCCAGAGGCTACTAAAATCTAGAGAATTTAAAAGACTTGTCTAAGGTCACACAGAGAGTAAATGGAAAAGTGGAATTCATAGGCTTATAGATTTAGACCTAGAAATTACCTTAGAGCCCATCTAGTCTAACTCCTTTATTTTGTGTGTAATGATGGAATAAAAATTGAGCAAGTCAATGAATTACCCCACTCAACCTAAAGTAAGTTAATGCAAAGTGATGCACCTTAAACAGGTGGGAGTATGTCTCTATTGAATCAAATCAAACAAAGCATTCCAACTAAGAGTGAAAAGATCTTGATCAATATTGGTGTCTCTGATGAGCCATTGGATAACTAGAAGAGATTTCACATAGGAATAGTGCTTAGAATAGATGAGGAAATTCATTCATACCTGAAGACTATACTATAATATTTCAAGCTAGTTGGGGCCTGAAAGAGATTTAGAGTCTTGTGAATATCTGATGGCCCAGAGGAAAGAGAGCTACATCTGAGAAGGAATTGCTCATAGGAAGAGGAAAGCACCCTGAGCCTGGGCTTCATACTCTTTCCCATCTGCTTCCACCCATCCTTGGCTGGAGGAGGATTTTTTTGAACTTCAGAGAGCCAGAAGTTTTTCCATCTTTTTATGAGTAGCATCCCTGAAATAAATGGTGGCAGCATCTGAGCAAAGGACAGACTAAATGAAGATTAATGGGTCCACGAGAAGACCATGGAACTTCTTGGGCATCCCATGAAGGAGTAAAAAAGAACTTCTAGCAACAAGAAGCTGTGAGTTACCACTTTGCCACACATGCTCTCTAAGCTTGAGCCCACTAATGATACTACCTTAGTAAACACCTTTTTTTTTAAAAAAAGCTAGTTAAGTGTAGCTGACTGATACCCAATTCATAATCTTGGCAGGAAGCATACTGGTGGGGGCTTCTCAGCATAGCATTAGAGAAACAACTCCCAAATGCTCAGAAGCTAAATTTGGGAGGGATACAGCAGCTGTTCTCTAAGGGCCTGACATTAGTGCCTGAAAGAGTTGAAACAGTCACTTCAGAACACATATTACATAAAGATAAGAAAACTGAGACCGAGAGAGTTGTACTTTGCCCAAAGTTACAGAAGAAGTAAAGATGAAGGAAAGCTATGAAGCCAATACCTCTGATTCCAAGGCCCATAGTACAGTCTATGCTCCCCTTTCCTTCTCTCTGTTTGGTTTGTTAGCCAATAAGTCAGTAAGCATTTATTAAGTGCTTAGTGTGTGCCAGGCACTGTGACATGCACTGGTAATACATACAAAAAAAAAAAGCAAAAACAGCCCTTGCTATTAAGAAGCTCACAACTTAATGATGGAGACCACACGGAAAGAACAAATGACAAACAATGTGGGAACATGATAAATTGTGAGCGATCTCAGAGGGAAGGCACTGCCATAAGTGGGATTGGGAAAGTCTTCTTGCAGAAGGGAGAGTTTTAGCTGAGACTTAAGACTGAGCTTTGTCTGGTTGTTATGTTGAGTCACGTCTGACTCTTTGTGACCCCATGGACCATAGCACACGAGGCCCTTCTATCCTGTACCATCTCCCAAAGTCTGTCCAAACTCAAGTTCATTGATTCCATGACACTCTCTATCCATCTCTTTCTCTGCTGTCCCCTTCTCTTACCTTCAGTCTTTCCCAACATCAGAGTCTTTTGCAACAAGTCCTATCTTCTCATTATGTGGCCAAAAGATTTAAGCTTCAGCTTCAATGTTCAAGTTTCCAATAAATAGTCTGAATTAATTTCCTTAAATATTGCCTGATTTGATCTCCTTGTTGTCCAAGGGATTCTCAAAAGTCTTCTCCAGTGCCATAATTCAAAAGTGTCAATTCTGTGGCGCTCAGCTTTCCTTATAATACAACTCTCAGATACGTTGTTACTGGGAAAACCATAGCTTTGACTCTACAGAGACAGTAGCTTCTACCCTGTGAAGGGTAGAAGGCAGGGTACCGTATAATCAAAGTGAAGGATGACAAAAGATAAGGCAAGTGGGGACAGGGAAGGTAGTTGCTCTCATTAATCAGTCCCTGCAGGCCTCCTGGAAGAGATAGGAGTTCTGCAGTACTTTGAAGGATAGAAGAGAATTTGCTTACTCAGTGATGGGGGAAAAGGATATTCTAGAAACAGCATCATGTGGAAGAAGGACCAAAGGTGAGAGTGAGATAACTGGACAAGAGGGTCATGGACTATTTCAAATGGAGTGGAACAGTGCAAGAGTTGGGGAGACTTAAGACCTTGGGTTTGGTGGGGTGGAGGGAAACCTAGAGATTTAAGATTGACCTACAAGAAAGGAGGCTCCTCAGATTCCTGAACTTCAGCACTGTAATTTTAGGCTTAATGAATTGGAATTCATATTGAATTCCTTAATGTATTGCATCTAATTAATTATTTATTGGTTGAAATCTTAATTATTTACCATTCATTTCCAATTTCATGAAGGGGCTTCACAATCCAAAATAGCTTGACCTAGTTTGGGGAGTTAAGAAAACTAAAGAAGGCTGCTAGGATAAGAGATGACTAAGGTCTATACTAAGACCATGATCATAGGGAGATATAGAAAAAGGGAGAAAAAAGATGATATTGTAAAGAAGGAAGTAAAAAGATTTGTTAATAGACTAGATGTGGGCATTGAAGGACAAGTTTGAATAGAAGACTACTGGATGGGCGTGGGGCAGAGATCTGTATTTGAAATTTCCAGGTATTGGTGATTCTGATTAGGGATGGGGAAGTTAGCCACAGCAGAGTTACGTCTAGTCTACAAGCAGTTTCTCTTCCATGACTTTCCCTAGGTGCTTAAGTAAGGATGAGTGTCAGGACTTGAAAAATCTGGGAAGCTTTTTTAAAACTAAAAGAAAGTGCAAAGGAAGGAAATAAGGGAGGAAGGAAACAAGGGAGGAAGAAAAGGAGGAAAGAACGTAGGGAGGGAGAGGATTTTTGCTTACTTGTATTTTTTTCTGGTCAGAATATAGAATGCTGCTGAAAAATATATGTACATATGTAGAAAGAGGGAGAGAGAAAGACAGAGAGACAGAGAGACAGAGAGACAGAGACAGAGTTCTTCCCTAGAAGATCTCCTTGTGTTCCTTCTGGGAGTTCAAGGGGAACAACAAAGATGGGTGAGGTAAGGGCCTGGAGAGTGGTGGTAACTTCTAGAGTAAACTAATATGTTATTCACAAATGTATCAGAAAATCTAGCTGGATGCTTTTAATCCATAGCTTTAGGTCCAAAGGAGCCTTTCAGTGAATTGAGTTCATGTAACATCTGTTGAGAATCTCTATATACAAAGTACTGTGACAATTGCTGTGGGGAGACACTGTTTACTTCAACAGACTTAAATCTAGTGGATGGGTGTGAGTGGTCAGGTGTACAAGTAGCAAGAAGAAGGTGAAATATTCCAGAAGAAAAGAACAAACATAGTGCGAGGGGTGGGGGGGATTCATGGGAAAAATGAAATCATTTCTGGCAGGGGGTGTCACAAACCTTCAAGAAGTGGGCGACACTCTAATTGGGCCCTGAAGGATGAAGAGGACTTTTGCAAGGGTGTGCTGGGGAAGGAAGAAAGGAACATTCCTTTGACAATAAAAATCAATGAGGGCATTGCTGCACATATTTTTCAGAGCGGAGCAAAGAGGGCATTCATCAGCCAGGGTCACTCTTCATAGCGGTGCCCTCCTGCTGATTGTCCAGTACAGTTAGAACCTGACAGCCTTCCAAGGTCATTGTAAGGGCTTTTTATGTAGGCCTCGGGTTGAGCATGTGAGGGAATTCCCACTAGCTGATTAAATATTTGTATATTTTATCATTTTCCTGCAGCTAATGGCTTTTGGCAATTAGGGTATTTTTATAAATCTTATAAGTAAATACCACAGAATCAGACACAGAAATAACATTGGCCCATGGGTTCAGGACCTGAGAGAAATTAGACTGGACCCAAAAAAAAAAAACCAAAACCTAGCTGTGGGAAATTTTCAATCAGGATATAAAAGAAAGAAAAGAATTAGGAGATAAAAGAAATATAAAAGAAAGAAAAGAGTTTGAAATTCTATAGTCAAAATGCCAGATGAACAAACTGTAAAAAGGTGAAAAAGTAAATTGCTTTTTAGTCTAGGTAACTAATGGAATTTAGTTACTCCAGATCTGAGTTTGGGCCCAGTTCTTAGGGTAGTGATAGCATATTATCCAACCACATTTCAATCATAAACATCATGTTCTAGATAGGGTCATGCTGATTTTGCAAAGCATAAGGGAAATAGTTCCATGATTCTGATTCAATTCAAATCAAGTCGATCAACATCTATCAAGCACCTACTATGTACAAAGCACTGTAGTAGGTCCTAGGGATACAGAGACAAAAAAGGAAAATAAGTCCCTGCTTAGGGGATAAAACAAGTAAAGTGATTAAGAAAAAAGATGATTTCAGACAGGGCGTAACATTAACAGCTGCAAGCATTAGGAAAGGGTTTCTACAGGAGATGGGGAGCTGAGCCGAGCCTTAGACTTGGAGTTAGAAGAGACCTCAGACACCATCTGGTCCAACCTCCTTATTTTACAGATGAGGAAACTGAGGCCCAGGGAGGTAAAGTAATTTGCCCAAAGTGGCCAAGGTAATAAGTATCAGTTGTCCAGGTCCTTTGACTCCACAGCCAGTATACTTCCAACTGCACTTTGCTGCTTCTTTGGAAGAACTAATGATTCTAAGATAAGCATCTGAGGAAGGGGTGCATCCCAGTCACGGATAACAAACTGCAAAATAACACAGGTGGGAGATGGAATACTAAGTTTGGGGAATAGCAAGGACATCTATTTGGTTGGAATATACAGTTTATGAAGGACAGTAATGTGAAATTAGTCAGGAAAGAAAAGTTTTCACCGATGCCAAGTCATGTCTTATCCCTTTGTCTCTGAAAATTTGTTAAAAAAAGGAAGGTGTAAGGCTATGCTATAGACTACTTGGGTGAAGTACCCCATTGCATCCTTGGATGGTTTAGTCCTGGCTCCAGGGTATAAACTGGTCAGAAACTGATGACGGAGAAAGACAATTTTTCTCTCGGTAACCGATTCATTGTGGTTAAGTCTTTCCTCGCCTTGAAATCCCCAGCATCAGACAACATGCCTGATTCATAGAACCACACATCTGGAAAGCCTAAAGAACTACATCAATTGTATTTAAAGGCATTCACTGACCCTATTGATTTTATATTCCAGCCCTACCCCAAACTGTCCCCTGAACCCCTGACCATCCCACCCCAACCAAGATCTCCGTGGTTTTTCCTCCCTAATAACTTTCTATTTTACTATTCAACAGTTTACTACTCAATAGTTTAAATGGTTTCACTGAATCCTTTAGTGAAGATACCCAATCCCCTTTAACCTTACCATCAATTGCCACCGAATGCTCTGACCATTCATGCTGGTGATCCTCTAAAGCATTAACAGGAATTCTTTGATAATCCTTTGACAAGGGATTCTGTCTCCTGGACATAGCTCCTGTCTTTTGGGAGCTTATGATTAAAGAACTTGCACTCATTCCTAGCCTGTCAGCTAGGTGGAGCCCTAGTGCATAGAGTGTTGGACCTGAAGTCAGGAAGACTCAACCTCTAGAGTTCAAATCTGGCCTCAGACACTTACTAGCTGTGTGACCCTGCGCAAGTCACTCGACCCTGTTTGCCTCAGTTTCTTCATCTGAAAAATGAGCTGGAGAAGGAAACAGCAAAGCACTGCAGTATTTTTGCCACGAAAAACCCCAAAGGGGTCACAAAGAGTTAGACATGACTGAAAAACTACTGAACCCATTTCTTTGATTTAATTCGTGCTTTCTTGGTACACTCAGTTCTTCTTTGGGACTAGTGATGGAGGAGGGACTGTTTGCATTAGGAGGAATGCTCACATCAGGCCCAGGAAATGAGAACTGTATTTACCTTCCGGGAATGTCATGGAAGGCTGAATAGCAGCTTAGTAGTTACCAGGAAGGATCCCTGCCCTAGGAGGAGTAAGGCAACCTGATTTCTATACCTGTCTCTGACACCATAGCAACACAAATTTAGAGCTGGCAAAGACTTCAGAGTTCACCTCGTCCAATCCCCTTATTTTGGAGATGAAGAAACTGAGGCTGGTAGAGATTGACACCGAACATCACACAGCCAGTAAGTGGCAGAGGTAAGATTTATGCTGAGACTTGGAGACGGTCATTTCACCACTTTGTAAAAGCCTTTGTAAAGGCAGTAAAATCAAGAGGTGGGACTAGGTGATTTCTAAGAGCACTTACATATTTCCAAAAGTCAGAGTGAAGATTTGTGTATCAGTGTATTTTTTTAAAGACTCACAAAGCCTCCTTTGATAAGAACTTGCTTTTCATTTATTTATTTATCTAATTATTTCTTTATTCATGTATTGCTTTATTAATGCATTTATTTATTTATTATTTGCCTTCTTATAGGCAAGTGAGTTCTTGTCAGTCAGTCTACTAACGTTTTATAAGCACCTACTATGTGCCACCTACTGGGGATACAAAAAAAAGCAGGGCTGGGGAACCTAAGGCCTCAAGGCCACATGTGGCCCTCTAGGTCCTCAAGTGCGGCCCTTTGAATCCAAACTTCACAAAAGTTTGTGAATTTGAAGTTTGTGAAGTTTGGATGCAGTCAAAGGGCCGCACTTGAGGACCTAGAGGGCCACTATGTGCTCTTGAGGCTGCAGGTTCTCTACCTGTGGCTAGGAGCTTGAAGTCTAATGGGGGAGAAAATATGCAAAATAACTATATATAAACAAAATATATACAGGATAAATTGGGTGTAGTCTCAGAGGGAAGGCAGTAAAATTAAGGAGGACTGGCAAAGGCTTCTGGTAGAAGGTTGACTTTAGCTGACCCTTGACAGAAGCCAGAGAAGGCAGGAGGCAGAGATGAGAAGGCAGAGTATCTCAGGCATGGCCAGGGAACAGCCAGGGAAAACCCTGGGAGCCAGGAGGCCGAGTGTTCTTTGTGAAGGATGACAAGGAGGTCCGTGTCACTGCATCACAGAATATGCAGAGGAGAAGGAGGTGTACAAAGCCTAAAAAAGAAGGAAGGGGCCAGGTTATGGGAGCCTTTAAATACCTTGATCCTGGAGCTGTAAAATTCAGCCTCCTCATCACTCTGCTTTTTTCCTTAGTGGTTTCACTGAGCCTTCTAGGGAAGCTGCTCAGGCCTGGACTCTTAAAGTAAGTGACCAGTTCTAACACTTTTTCATCATATTACAATTTCTCTTTGCAGTGAAGTTCACAAACTGTATCCCAGTTAGCAATGCGACTCTCTCCAGCTCATTGCATCAGCGCAGGGCCTTAGGAAAAAATGCTTGGAAAGAAGTTCAGATTTTTTCTTCAGGTCCTGTCAGTCACTAGATTCCCTTTTTCCTGATCTCTACTGTTCTTTCTTTTCAGGTAGGCATCAGATCCCCCAAATCTCCTGGACTTAACTGAGTTCCTCACTTTGGTGAATGTTTAATTTGCCATTAGGATCATAGAACTGTATTGCTAAAAAGAACCTTAGAGTTCAACCAATCTAATTCTGTCATTTTATAGACAAAGAAGCTGAGGCCCAGAGGGTATAATGACTTGCCCAAGATATTGATGTCAATGTTTCATTGTCCCTACGCCATTTTTTACAGTGTTTGTGTTCCTATGTTTTATTTTATTCATTTCAAAATATTATTCAGAGAAGGGGACCATAGGCTCCCCCAGACTGCCAGAGAGGTCCAGGACCAAAAAAGTAAAGCTCTGCCTGGATTAATATTATCATTGAAGGAAAAAACGAGGGTTTTTAAATTTTTTGACTTTTTCTTTTTCATTTTTTAATGAAGTCATGAGATACCATACCAATTTATCCCCCAAATTTGATTGAGAACATCAAAGGACACCATGGTGATGGTGTTTTCCTAAATTAGTCAATCATGTTTTTTATTATTCCCTTCAGTTAAATATACTTTAAGAGGGAAAAAAAAGGGCTTATAAAAATAAGCCGTATCTAAAAATCTAATCTCTGACCCCACTATTGTAGCAGCGGCTCTTGTTAATGTTTTAAATATTATCACTTTGGGCCACACATACATCCACACCCACACCCGTGCTTGTCAGCTTGTCCTGAGATAAAAAGATAGAAAACTACAGATCTTTTTCGCTTACTTTTGTTTTGTTTGTAGTCTTTTTGAAAACAGCAATTTTGAATGCATCCATCGCCGAGCCAATGTTGCCTTTTTTGGGAAGATTTTGTGAGGTTGTTGCTTAAGGAAAAAAGAAAATTCAGTTTTGTGTGGGATCAACAGTGACTTTGGAACACAATTCCTTGTTGAGTTGTGGGGGGGAGGGGTAATTCTCCAGTTTGTGAATTAGCAAGACAAAGCTGCCATCTATAAGAGGCCTTTCCGATTTGTAAAGCTTCTAGTGTTCTCCTTCACCTCCAGGTTACCTTATAGTTATTGTGTATGTGTGTGTGTGTGTGTGTGTGTGTGTGTGTGTGTATGCACATTTATTTATTTATTTATTCATATGTATTTGTTGTCTCTCTTGTTGGAAGGTAAGCTACTGTAAGTAATCACTTGGAGGCAGTTAGAAGTCCTTGCCCTTTGTTGTTTACTCATTCTGTCATGCCCAACTCTTTGTGACCCTTTTTGGAGTTTAAATAGCAAAGATACTGGAGAGGTTTGCTATTTCCTTCTCCAGAAGAGTCAAGAAGATGTGAGTTAAAGTCTACTCTTAGACACTAGCTCCATGACCCTGAACGAAACACTTAAAATTTCTCGGCCTCGGTTATCTTGTCTCGTGGGGATAATAACGGCCTCTGCCCTTCAGGGTTGTTGTGAGGATAAAATGAAATAATATTTGTCAAGTACTTTGTAAATTCAAGTACTATATTTACTGAATTAAGTGCCTAAGTGCCACGCAGACTAGAGGCCAGGCCCTGCGTGGAGTGATGGGGACACAAAGATAAAAGGGAAGCTGTCCCTGTCCTCGATGACCTTACCTCCTAGGAGAAGACAATAAGAACATTTATGGGTATATACAAGACATATACAGAATAGACACCAAATAATCTTGGTGACAAAGAGTCTAGCAGCTGGTCACTAGACCCTGGGTGGAAAGATTTGTCTTTGTTTAGCCAGCACATAGCACAGTGCCTGGCACATGGTTCAGTTGTTGTTCAGTCATTTTTCACTTGTATCCAATTCTTCATGACCCCATTTGGGGTTTTCTTGGCAAAGATGCTGGAGTGTTTTGCCATTTCCTTCTTCAGCTTATTTTACAGATGGGGAAACCGAGGCAAACAGGGTTAAGTGACTTGCCCAGGGTCACACAGCTAGTAAGTAAGTCTGAGGTCAAATTTTAACTCAGGAAGATGAGTCTTCCTGACTCCAGGCCCACAATGCCTCTTGGTTGCTTCCCAGCGCATGGTAGAGGCTTAATAATTATTTGTTATTCTAACAATTACTACTTATTCTAAAAAAGGAAATTCAGCTCAAACTTCTCATTTTTACTCCTCAAGAAACATCCTGAAAAAAAAAAAAGAGTTTTTGGGGAAGGTGGCTGGAACAGTTAGATGATTTAGTCTGTTTTCCTTAAGGCAAATATCTCAAGATCCCTAATTGATCCCTTTAAGGGAAGTGAAACTTGGGGGGAACATACTTTTCCGCACTATAGAGGGACGTTTGGGTAAGCTGGGTTATGAGTTTCTACACTCCTGAGCCCCTTAGAGCCTACTAAGCTAGGCTGCATACTCCAGGAAGGGCAAGGATGATGACCGAGAGATAATTACCGGCAATTTCTACCACTCACCTGCATGTCCTCTTGGGAAAACCCCAGAGGAATGGGGAGGCAGGAGGAAGGGAAGAGTTGATCTCAATTTGGATCTGGATTTCTCTGTTCTCCTTTCGTATTGTATTGGATGCATGCAAGAATTGGCTACACTGAAAAATTCGTTCTCCTTTCTCCCTGCACACCTTCCCCTCTGTAACTGTTCAGTTCTCTCCTAACCTGAATGATTTGTCACCAGCATCTGATCTAGTAACAGCTTTTAGACTTGGCATTTGGGCATCTCAGTGTTAAGTGTTTCGTATCCTGGGCTCCTCAGAGAGACAGGAGACAAGTGATGTAATCTACTTTTCAAAGATAAAGTGAATTTAAGAAGTGTTGGGGGAATAGCAAGAATTTGTGATTGGTCTTAGCGCTTTCATAAACAAAATGCTACATACAGTTTGAGTAAAATAAGATCAGGCTCTGTGCCTAATGGATTACGTCTTTTACTGGTTTTTAAAATACTAGTGTCTTAGGTAAATCTGTTTGGAGAGAGGAGTTTAAAGGTATGCTGGAGATGAATAGGCCCAGCTAGATGGCAAAATGATGAGAGTGTGGGGACTGGAGTCAGGAAGACTCATCTTCCTGAGTTCAAATCTGACCTCAGAAGCTTATTACTAGCTATGTGACTCTGGGCAAGTCACTTGACATTGTTTCCCTAAGCTCCTCATCTATAAAATGAGCTGGAGAAGGAAACGGCAAACCACTCCAGTATCTTTGCCAAGAAAACTACAAATGCGGTCACGAAGAGACGGACACAACGGAAAAACTGCTGAACTGAAACTGTATCACACTGCTTTCCCTGGATTTCTTTATGCTATTACCCTTCCTTCTAAAAAGCAGCGCTCACTCAACAACTTTGCCTCTGGGAAAAAGTCAGGATTTAAGAGTTAGAAGAAACCTAAGAGAGTCTAAGCCCCCTAATTTTTGTAGAGAAAGTTACTGAAGCCTCAAGAGGTTAACAGACTTTTCTAAATCACAGACAGCACACAGAAGAGTTGAGATTTGAACCCAGATCAACTGAGTTCAATTGCAGTGTTCATTTAGCTACCTATACCATACAGGAAGCAACCTTTTAATCCTCTTTTGCCATCTTAGTATATAACCAAAATTTAGGTGTTTTGTTTGTTTTTACCACTCAATTGAGGTAGGTGCATTAAAATAATAAAAGAAAAATTTGACAAGTTTGTGAGCTTCTAAACAGCCACACAAATATATTGGACATTAGGCTTTTTTCTTTTTTCTTTAAATTTTTTGTTACATTTTGAGTTTTAAGCTATCTTCCTTCCTTCCTGCCAACCCTGCTCTAAAGAAGGCCAATATTTGACACAGATATATATGTGAAGCCATGCAATAACATATTTCCATATGTCAGTTTTTTCTCTGGAGGTGGATAGCATCTTCCTTCACAGGTCCTTTGTAGTTGATTTGAGTATTTATAATACTCAGAATAACTTAGTCATTCACAGGTATTCTTCTAACAATCTTGTTGTCACTGTAAACAATGTTCTCTTGTCTCCGATGATGGTTTCACTCTTCATTATTTCATGTAAATCTTTCTGTGTTTTTCCAAAATCAACTTTCTGATCATTTCTTACAGCACAGTGATATTCCATCACAGTCATGTAACACAATTTGCTTATCCATTCCCCAATTGATAGGCATTCCTTCAATTTAAACCTTAATCTTTATATTTCTTGAATGACTACCATACTTAAAACTGAGGAAATATGAGCAGATCCAAATCAAAGGGACCAAGAGTTGGTCTGAAGAAAATGTGCTGAGCTGTCTGTTGGCTAGGCCATACCGAGCTATCATTAGCCTTCAGAGCATAAGCAAATGGCTCCTTGTACTCTGGGGTCCAGACCCAGATAGGTGGTCATGCTGACATTTGCTTTGAACTGTTTATTAACCACTGAAATGCCAATCCTATTAACTTCCCCATCCAGCTTTACCCACCGGTAAAGCAAGAGTGTTACTTTGAAGTGACTGGACACAGCTGTGCATTTCTGGACTCTGCATTGCTGTGGAAGGATGATTCTGAATAAATCAGCAGCCAGTTACCTTTAAGCAGCAGCAGCAGCAGGAGCAGCGGCAAATGAAGTTAAACAGTAAGTCCAAAAAGCTGGATTCAATTTGGTGTGGATTTAGAGATTTTTTTTACAAAAGTCTTTCTAAGTGTTTGGTGCCAGTTCAGTGAACCAGAGTTAAAAATAAAAATCTGACTTATAGCTTCCAAGTTTCTGACTAGGTTTATAGGTGAAATGCCTATCATCCCAGCAAATAGGATGATGGGAGTGCAGATTGGCTAAGCTGCAACATGTTTGTTCAATTTGTTTCCTTGGAATTCAGAAAGGGGAGAGCTGCCTGAAATCTGTCCGTTTCCTCAGGGAGACTTGAAATCTGCCCCTGCTGATACTGATTTAAGCACTTTAAGTCATCTCTGAATCCAGGAGCTGGCATAAGATTCCCACTCCCTCCTTGCTCCCTCCTTCTCCCCTCCCCACTGAATCATAGATTTAGAAATGGAAGTGATCTTAAAGACCATTGGGTCCAACCCCCTCATTTTCAATATAAGGAAACTGAGGCATAGGGAGGTTAAGTGACTTGCTGTGGGTCTTAGTATATGAATTGTTGAATTCTTGCGGCAAAAACAAAACAAAACAAGCATTTGTTATTTGGTGACTTGTAATAAACTTTTCTTAATTTAAATAGACTGGTCCTCAGATAACAGACCCAGACTCAGTCTTTTTTTTTTTTTCCATTTAAGAAAACTTTTATTCTAAACAATAAATGCCAAATAAAATAAACATTTGCACATAACAATAACAGTAACTAGCATTTCTATAGTATTTTGATGTTTGCAAAGTATTTTACACATATTATCTCATTTGATCCTCCAAACAACCTTTTGAGACAGGTGCTATTATTGTCCCCATTTTACCAAAAAGGACACCGAGGCAGAAAGATTAAGTGACTTGCCCAGGGTCACTTAAACATGAGGCTGGATTTGAACTCAGGTCTTCCTTATTGTAGGTCCAGTGAACCATAAGAATAGTGTTTTTTTAGTGCATAAAATAAACAGGATAACAAAGGAAAACAAAGGTTAATGAAAATAAAGATACATTTTTTTACCCCATCCAAGTTGATATATACCCTCAGCCTCTGCTCAAAAACTTCCACAGTGCGAGAAACTATTTACTCTTTGGTGTGGAATCTATGGGATATGAAAGAGCTTCTCATTGAAATTTTCCATGTGTTTTGATTTGAGCTGCGTTTATTTCCCCAGTCTGCCTATTTTGTACTTTTATAGAACATTTTCTCCCTCAGAGCCTCTGCATGGATTGGTCTCTATACAGACCAGAGAAAGACAGAACGTGATCTGCTTGCTTCATTTATTATCATTATTCAATGGATAGAGAGTTAGATCTAGAGTTGAGAAGTCCTGAGTTCAATTTGGGCCACAAACATTCACTAGTTGTGTGACCCTGGGCAAGTTACTTACCTTCCGTCCACCTCAGTTTCCTCATCTATAACACAGGGAGAATAATAGCCTCCCTGGGTTATGGTGAGAATCAGATGAGATAATATTTGTAAAGTGCTTAGAACAGTTCCCAGTATATAGAAGGTGCTTAATAAATACTTGTTTCCTTCCTTTCAAGAGTATTTACCTGCTGTACAGGTACAGGATGGGAACTATACAGAAGAAATTAAATAGCCCTAGGTCCTTTCTTCAATCAGTTTAAAGTCTGAAACATACAACAGAGAGATAGACCTGGGCCTTCCTTGATATAGGGAACTCCCTCTATCAATACACATTGGCATCTTTTCTCTTCAAGGTCTAGGACTTTTTCACCTCTCTATGTATTCCCAGTGTTTAGTACAGTGCCTGGTATATAGTAGGTGCTTAATAAATGCTTATTAACTGATTGAACTAGGAGTCCTAGAGAGAATTGCTTGGCATACTCAGAGGTTGTGACTTTCTGGGGTCACCCAGCCAGTATGTTTCAGAGGAAGGATTTGAATCCATTACTCTACCCACTACTTTATACCACCTTCCCTTTAAGGCCACCATTAGCTCACATTTCTATAAACTTATGGTTACAAAGTACTTAACACACATGAAAGATCACATTGATCTTTGATGACCTTGATCCTTGAATGAGGTAGAACTCCTGGAAAGTGGAAGAGCTTGGACCTAAACCCAGTTCTTGTGGCTCTAGAAAGTTCTGTCCATTTCTCTTGCTACTGGACTACACTGACTCACAGGCAGATGCCCCGCCAGTGGTTAAAAAAACAAACAAAAAAAATTCATTTAACAGCTACACATCATGGAAGTTCACTCCCACAGGCACACACATTGACACACCCATCTCCCACAAGCTAGTTGAGTTTGCTTAGGGTTTGCACAATGCCTTGTACATAGTATGTACTAAATAATGGTTTGTCAAATGGAACAAAAATTGGAAATTATTGTGCAATTTGAACCAGCTAAATTCCCTGGCACAGAGAGAGCACTCTTGGGTCTCAAAGAATAGGGATGGGATCTGACAGAGCAGTACAATCAAAGAGCCCAGCCTCTGGAGTCCACTTACTATCAATATAAGGCCTCCTGGGCCTCAGTGTCCTGATCTATAAAATGAAAGGGAGATGGGCCAGAAAGCCTCTGCGGTCTGGTCCAGCTCAAGCTCTATGGTTCTTTGGGAAAATGGATCCTGAAGAGAGGGGAAAAAAATCAAAATAAAAAACCAACCCTACAAACAGTCTGCAGCCTGCACCAGATGTGTGAGTGATGTTGTCTTTCTTTTCTAGGATAAGGCTAAGGAGGAGATAGGGCAGCATTAAAGCATCAGCATGCATATCTCTGAGAAAATCTGCCTGTTGAGTATGCCAGAAGATAAAGTCCTGTTGATGTAGCATAGCCCAAAGGAGAAACTCTGGACTCATGTGCCAAGCAGCGTGGGTGTCTGTCTAACCAGCCTCTCTTCTCCAAAGGTAGAAGGTTCAAGTGGGTTTCAGGGGCCAACAAATTGATGGCCCCTTTCCAGTTCTCACTAGCCTGGGTTGCAAAAACCCAGCTCAACTTGGCTCCATCCAGGCTAAGAGGGGTAGCAGTAGACCTGCCGTTTTTTTTTGTTTTTTTTTTTTTTTGTTTTCTAAGCAAAATCTTGCCTACGCTGACATGTGTAGAAGGTGAACCTCACAGAGGTCACGTGAGAAGCATCACAAACCTGGTGTCATTGGGATACGAGGCTTTAGCCTAATGCATGCCTAGTTAGGACTTGCTGTACCAGCCCCTCCTCACATTTCTGTAGACCTCGAGATGTAAACAAAAGGCAGACAAAAAAAAAATAATCACCTTGGCTCTCCTAGGCCCTTCCAAGAGATAGCACCTACGTAAGTGCTCTGTTTGCTTTCCTGTGACCCTGGCCCACCTTCAGCCTGGCCTGCGTGGGACTGACAGTGTTGAATCACTCTCCCTTTCCCTCCAGACCTTGTGCAACCTGTACTTCCAGGATTGACTGGCTTTCTTTGGTCTCTCCCGCCCTGGCCTCTCCATTCACATGTAGGTGACCTTTGGATTTGAGCTGCTGCCACTGCCAGGCTGTCTGTTGTAAGCTCCGAGCACTGCCTGAACAGTGTGTCCTCTGCCCACAACTGCGTCACCCCCAATGACAGGAGTCACCTAGCTGACCTGCGTCACCCTAACCTGTGGGGGCCACTTGGGCTCTTTGACTTGTCAGTGGGTCACCCTAGGACACCAATACCTCCCTGAGCTTCTGGTGCTTGATAGCCACAGAGAGGCTTGGATTAGCTCTAAGCCTGTGGCATCCTTTCACTCAACCCCTTCAACTCCCCTCCCTGCACCACCTCCAACCCCCGGGATGGAATTAACTTCTTTGGAGGGCTTATTTTGGAAGCATGGTGCAGCTTGACAAAGGCTGTACCCAAGTCAGGGTGAGGTGAGAGGGTGAGGGTCTGCACTCAGTAGGACATGAGGACATCTGCTCTCTTGCTTGCATAATCTGGGAAGCCTAAAAATAGGGCATTTACATGCTGGTGATACACAGGGTGTTCCACATACTGGGTTCTGGGACATTTTGTACACACACACACACACACACACACACACATACACACACACACACACACACACACACAGAGCTCAGGTTTCTAGTGGAATGAATAGTCCTCTTCCCTGCCTGCTCCAGGAAGAATAAAATAAATAATAACCAATCCTAAGAGATGACAGAGAGTGAAAAATTGAAGGATTTTTTTGTTCTTATTTTGTTTTGTTTTAAAATTGCGGATGATTGTGGTCCTGGTTCAATCTCCCACCCACTTCTGTTCTTTTGTCTTAGAATGAATAGTTTTCTCTGCTTGCATCTTCCACGAGGCAGAAGTAAATTGATGCTTGGGTGATTATAGGACCATAGACTTAGAGATAGAAGAAAGCTTGAAGGCCATCGAGTCCAACTCCATTATTTTACAAATGAAGAAACTGAGGCTGAGAGAGGGTGATTGAGGTAAGATTTGAACTCAGATCTTTCTGATTCCAAGACCAGCATTCTAGATGCTGTCCCATTTAGCTGCCTCTGTGTGGAAGAGAGATCTGCTCAGCTCTTTTTTGTTGTTTGCCTTTTTTCTTTTGAAGTTTTAATGATTATCTTTTTTTGTTTTTACATTCCCATCACTTCCAAATAGAACCCTTCCTGCTTCTCTCTCCAGTGAGCCAACCCTTGTAGCAAAAATACCACCACCAACCACAAAATGAAAA
Source organism: Vombatus ursinus (assembly GCF_900497805.2). Classification (NCBI taxonomy): domain Eukaryota; kingdom Metazoa; phylum Chordata; class Mammalia; order Diprotodontia; family Vombatidae; genus Vombatus; species Vombatus ursinus. The sequence continues at coordinate 4,210,051 of NW_020951478.1, forward strand.
AGGGAGAGAAAGCAATTCAGCAAAGCAAATCAACACATCAACAGTGTATATAATCTTACATATTCATAGACCACCCCCCCAACTTGTGCAGAAAAGGAAGGAGGTATATTTTCCTCATGTCCTCTTGGAGGACAGGCTTGATCATTCTAATGATACAATGTTCAATTTCATTTTTGTGTGTATTTGCTTCATTTACATTGTTACCATTATGGATATTGTTCTTCTGTTTCTGTTTACTGAGCTCTGCATCAGTTCATGTAAGTATCCTAGTATTTCTCTCAATTCTTCATAACTTACTGTGCGATAATATTCCATTAAAATTTATATGTACAATGTGTTCAGTCATTCTCTAGTTAGTAATAGTAACTGGCATTTATATAGCACTTTAAGGTTTGCAAAGAGCTTTATGAATACTCTCTCATTGGATCCTCATAACTCTGAGAAATAAAAATAATAATTTAATTAATATAATTAATATAACCTATTGATTATTAATGGATTATGTTAATATATATTAATGATTTTATAATTGATAATCATATTATGATAGCTAACATTTACACAGTACTTAGTCTATGCCAAGTACTGTGCTAAATGCTTTACAATTATCATCTCATTTGAGCCTCCAAACAACCCTCAGAAGTAGGTACTATATTATCCTGATTTTACAAATGAGGAAACTCAGACTGAGAGAGGTTAAGTGACTTGCCCAGGGTCACACAGCTAGTAAGTAACTGAGGTAGAATTCAAACTCAGGTCTTCTCAACTCCAACTTCAGTACTCTGTCTATTGCACAACTTCATGGATGGGTTTCTACTGTTTCCAGTTCTTTGCTACTACAAAAAGTAGGGCTACAAATATTTGGTCTACATAGTACGTTCCTATTTTTGACCTCTTTGATATATCTGCCTCCATCTAGCATCTCTGGTTGAGGCTTAAGTCATCCTCCTCGTAGGCAGGTAAAGTTTTACTGTTACAGAGTAGGAAATAGAAGTCTTAATGTTAAATATCAGCATGGGAGAGTGGAAGGAAAGCTACCCTGAAAATTCAGGATACCTCGGTTCCAGTCTGGGTTCTGCAACTGACTTGTGCTCACTTGGCCTCTCCAGGATTTAGATCAATTTGTTATCTGTAAAATGAAGGCTTCGATAGGCCAGCTGATTTCTCATAATCATTCTAGGTCTAATAGGTTATGATTCCGTGAAATGTCCCCGGTGTGAATTACCAGACATTCAGAGTTGTAAGGGACTCAAGAACCCAGTCAGTCCAACCCACACTTGACAGAGAATCCCTAGTAAGCAATATCTTACAAGTGGGCGTATGGCTTGTGTCTGAAAACCTCAGAGAGCTGGAAGGGAAGTGAGAACTTGGGCTCACCTGAGCACTGGCCTCCTGATTAACTCCTGGCTTTTGCAAATTTTTTCTTTGAACTTAGCAGTTCCATGTAAGAGAAGGTAGATGTTTCTAGTCCTATGCATATGCAATCATTTTAAAATGACAAATACAGGGTAATTTTTGTGGTATTTACACATTTTCAATAAATGATCAAACAAAACGCATTAGAGCAGTAAAAACAAAACAAAACAAAACAAAACTCTCCCTGACTCTGCTTCCTCTCCTACCTACCATATAGGCAGCTGAGTTTTGTTTTGTTTTTTCAGTCTTTGAATTGTAAAAGTAAACAATGAAGCAAAGGAAAGTCTGTTTGTATTTAATGCTTAGGCTGTTTATGGTGACAACAACACACTGGTATACAGAGTTGAATGTTCTAGTAACTGTGACTAGGACACTGGACAAGGAAAAGGCCCTTGACAATTGCCTATATTGATAATGCTCATGGAGAAAGAAAGCGTTATGTAGCATAGGGACAAAGGTAGACTGACCCTTGAGGTTGTGGGGAAAGTACAGTGGTCAAGAATGGCACCTAAGAGGGGGGCCTTCCTCACACTACTTTCTCAGAAAAATGGTATATTGTCCCCCTCCTCCCAGCTTGCCTGGAAATTAGGGGGCAAATAAAATCTGAGTAAGTGTAATAACCAATCTTGGTCAATATATAATGAAACATCCTTGCTTTTGACAGATTGTTGGGCCAGAATACTGTATACATTGTCAATTAGAGTCCCTCTAATGCCCATTTTTATTTGTTACAAGGGAGGTTTTAATTCTGAGGAGGTTTGGAGTGGAGAACCAGAGATGAGTGTGAAAGAAAACAAAACAAAGGAAGTATCAATAAATCTCATTTTAGAAAATAATTAAAAGTACACCTAGAGCCAAAATCAGAATGAGAGAAATGACTTAGACTGATCACTTTATAGGCTCATGTTTTTAGAGTTAGAAGAAAGGAAAGAATCATTTATTAATTGCCTACGATGTGTTAGATGGTATGCCAAGCAATTTTAAAATACTATTTCATTTGATCTTCACGTTTGATTCTCCCCATTTCACAGATAAGGAAACTGAAGCAGAAAGTGCCTTGCCCAGGTTCATACAACTAGTAAGTGTCTGAGGCTGAATTGGAACTCAGCTCTTCCTGACTCTAGGCTCAGCCCTCTATTCACCTAACTGCTTCTAGGCAGGAATCATACAAAAGGGAAGTTGGAAGAGATCATATAAAATATTTAGTTTGACCTTTTCATCCTATAGGTGGGGGAAATGAAGGTCCAGAAGGGCTGTAACTTACCCATCTGTGTTCACACAATTAGTTAGCAATAGAACTGGAGCCAGAACCACAGTCACCTAATTCCCAGTCAATTTAATTTAATTCAAAAAACATTTATTGTCTCTCCTAGGTGCAATGCACTATGCTTTGTGCTGGGATTCAATCTGTCCAATGTTCTTTCTACTATTCCATTATTAATTTCTAATGATTACTCATTATTGATAATGAGAACTCACATTTATAGAGTGGTTCAAGGTTTACAGAAGAGTGTCTTCCAAACAACTTGTGAGGTACCTTAGGTACTAACCATATGTATTTTACAAATGAAGGAATGAAGCCTCAAGTCTCAGGGGTGAAATGTCTTGCCCACACCCATAATGCAAGTAAATGGTAGAGCTTGGACTTGGAACCCAAGCTTCCTGCTTTCTAGCCCAGTGCCCTATCTACCATTCCATAGAGGCACATCCTTTCATTTGATAAGCATTAAGTACCCATTATATGCCCAGGCACTGTGCTAGGCAGTGGGAATACAAAGACAAGAATGAGGCAGGCCCAGCTCTATAGCAGCTTACATTCTATCAATGAAAAAAGCATTTAAGTGTCTTTTATGGACCAAGCAGGAGCAAATGGATGACACAGTGGATAGAATGCCTGGACTAGAGTCAGGAGACTCATGTTCCTGAATTCAAATTCAGGAAGATACTTACTATGTGACCCTGGGCAAGTCACCTCACTCTGTTTGCCTCAGTTTTCTCATCTGTAAAATGAGCTGGAGAAGGGAGTGGCAAACCACTCCAGTATCTTTGTCAAGAAAACCCCGAAAAGGGTCATGAAGAGTTGGACACAACCAAAAAAAACAACTGAACAACAACATGGACCAGACACTGTTACTACTACTAAGGGAAATGTCAGAGAAAGGCAGAGTTGTCATTTCTCATTAGGTCAGATCACACTTAGAGAAGAATGAGATCGTGTTTGACCATTTTAGGTTACTTTTTCTCTGGTGCCACCAAAGAAGCATCTGGAGATATCACACATAGCAAAGAAACACCTGAACACACCAGTCTGATGTGCAATAAGGGTCATTAGATATGCAGAATCACAGAGAACAAAGTGTCAAAGACGGAGTAGAGGGAATAAGCATTTTTTTTTCTTTTTTTTTTTTGAGTGAGGCAATCAGGGTTAAGTGACTTGCCCAGGGTCACACAGCTAGTATGTGTCAAGTGTTTGGTCTGAGGCCGGATTTGAATTCAGGTCCTCCTGACTTCAGGGCCAGTGCTCTATCCACTGTGCCACCTAGCTGCCCCTGGAATAAGCATTTCTCTAGTGCCTACTGTGCACCAGGCGCTGAGCTAAGGACTTTACAAATATCAGCTCATTTGATATAGGCTCCTCTCAATAGAATGGAAGTTGTTTAAAGGTAGGCACTATATATTTCATCCTTGTCTTTACATCTAGTGCCTTGTATATGCTCCTTGAATAGAGTTGAACTTGTTATACCTGTCCTTCCTAATAAAAATGGCGTAATGTTTAAAAAAATTATCAAGAGAAGAACGTGGAAGTTAAAGATAGAGAAGGAACAGAGCAGAGACAGAAAAATGAGGGGGGAATTAATTCAAATCCAATATTCTTTCCAACATTTTAGCATACAGTCCTATTTCCAGTTCTTCATCAGATAAGAATGTTTTGTGAACATTGGGCCAATTACACTGTACAGGAAAGCCTGGAGCTGTGCTCTCTCAACTCATCACTTCCTGTGGGAGTCATGGTAAAAATCCTCTCAGTCCTTCCATTCCTCAGACCCAGACACTTCCAAGCCTGGTGGAAGAGCCTCTCTGCCAACACAATGAAGGATCTTTGTCTAAGAGCACAATTGCGGCCTCCTGCAAATCATTCTGGAAAAAGAATCTTTTCCCAAAAGGGGTCATTCTTTTTTTTCCTTCTTTATTCTCCTGATGTATGTATCTAGAAAAGAAAGCTTAACCTCTTTTTGACTCACTTGTACTCCAAACAATTACTCGCTATTCATGCAAGTTAATTTGATTGTAGCTTTCCTTTTTCCATGAGAACATAAGCAATTTCAGGCACAGGAAAAGGCCTTCTGACCCAATATTCTTGACCTCCTCCTCATGGGGAGAGGGGAAGGCGGCTGTAAGCTTAGTTCTACTTATCTGCATTGTTCTCATATCCCTTTCTCTTTTAGACCTTGCTAGCTCCCATCTAGCATGCAGATAGGAGCTGTTGCTTCAAATGAGTGTATCAAGTGCTTTTTAAATGGAAATGCCATACCAGTTGCAATTATTGTTGATGTTGCTATTGTTTTATGGTGATCCCCCAATACGAAGCTCTGCTGCTCTGTCCTCCTATTACCAGCAAAGCTAGACTGACAGTGAAAGAGAAGAAAGACACGGGAGGTAGAGAAAGTGGTATGGTTTACTGTAGTGGTATCAAACTTAAATAGAAATGTTTTTGTTTGTTTGTTTAATCATTTTCAGTTGTGTCTGACTCTTCATGACCCTATTTGGGTTTTTGTTGTTGGGTTTTTTTTTTTTTTGGAAAAGATACTGAAGTGGTTTGCCATTTCCTTCTCCAGGTCATTTTGCAGATGAGGAAATTGAGCCAAATAGGGTTAAGTGACTTGTTGAAAGTCACACAGCTAGTAAGTATCTGATGCTGGATTTCAACTCGGGTCTTCCTGACTCGAAGTTGGGTGCTCTATCCACCGTGCCACAAAATAGAAATGGGGCCCGCTAAACCTTAAGTCAGAATGTTTGTGAACTGCATATTGACTTAGAAAACTACACATTAACATCATTTATGTTCTATTGCATTTTTATTTATTTTGTTAAATCTTTTCCAATTACGTTAAATTAAAATTAAAATCTGGTTCCCCTGGCCTCTGGGTGGGACATTTGACTCCTATGGTGTAGATGGAGCACTAGACTTGGAGTCAGGATGAAAGGAGTGTCTGAAAACCTAGAGATAAGAGAGTATCTAGGAGAAGAGGTTGATCAACAGTGCCAATGGCTGCTGAGAAGTCAAAAAGGATGAGGACTGAGAGAAAATCATTAGATTTGGCAATTAAGAGATCATTTGTAACCTTGGAAAGAACCATTTTGGTTGAATTATGAGGTCAGAAGTCATACTCGGAAAAAGTTAAGAAGACAGTGAGTGGAAAGGAAGTGAAGATATTTATTGTAGATGGCTTCAAGCAATTTAGTCACAAAAGGAAAGGGAGATTGGTACAATACCTAGAGGGGATGGATGGATCAAGTGACAGTTTGTTTGTTTGAGGAGGAGAGAAACACAGAAGTGTTAAAGGCAAAAGGATGATCCAGGAAGCCACTAGGACCTGTGGATAGGATAGGTGTTGATAGTGGACTAAAAAAGAGATAAAACTATTTATCTCCTAATTCACTTAATTCACTTCTGGTCTTTTTTTTTTGTTGTTGTTGGTTTTTTTTTTTTTCTGCCATGATCTTTAGATGAGGAAAGAACAGATACGGCTAAAATGAAATTGAAACCCAAGATAGATGTTAAGATGAGAACAGATCACTCAACTCGCCTTATTAAGTAAAAAAGTGCCCTTTTTTTTGGATTAACTGTATCCCAAGATACTGAAAACTTTTGTAACATTGCTAAACTAATGTCCCAAATATTTGGGTCACTGTAGAGGATGGAAGATGTGATGAGAAAAATTTTTTCTAATTGTTAAAAACAAACAAAAAAAAAAACCCAGAAAGAGGAAAAGGAGAAGGTGGATATTTCCAGCTCATCAGTTTTGTTTGATGTCTGAAGTTAATTCCAGGCAATATAGATAATTAAAGAGATGTTTGCAAGCACTTAGAAAGGGAGGAGCTGATCGATATGGGCCAGCATTGATTCATTAAGAGTAAGTCATACCAGATTGCCCTCATTTCCTTTTTACAAAAGGATTACTAAACTATATTCATGAGAAGTTTGTGCATATAATATATCTGGATGTCAGCAAACTATTTGATAAAACCTTTTATGATATTGTCTGCAAGATATACAGATATAGAATGTCTGATTGTACAGAAATTGTTGACTATGGATATATAGAGTGTTGAGTGATGGATGATTTTAATCAGGAGGAAGTTTTCTATTTGAGCGCTGCCCTGTACTGTGTTAATATGTTTGTCAATATCTTGGATGAAATCAATGATGATATATTCATCAAATTTGTAAATGTCATAAAACTGAGAAGGATAAATAGTAATAGCTAGCATTTATATGGCACTTTAAGGTTTGCAAAGTGCTTTATAAATATCTCTTCCTTTCTCTATCTGGTTCACACTTGTTTTAGGAAGTTCATTCCTTTGAAATCACTTCTGAAAATGACTCCCTCCCTCTCCCAGTTAAAGTGCTCTTTCCACCAAATTGTACTGTAGCTATAGAGTATCAGAGGTGTAAAGAATTGGAGATTTGGCATTATTCTTTATTTTGTACCACTCCCCTCCATACACTCCATGTAGAGTGCAAAGAACACTAGATTGGAAGTCAGGGGACTTGAGATAAAATTTTGGCTCTGCCATTGACTACTTGTAGGCTTTACTTTCTTCTGACCTAGAAGATCACTTCCAGTTCTAAATCCAATGAATTGGATTACCCATTGTTCTTCTCCATTTATTCTAAACACTCCTGTGCCTTTGCTTATATTGTCTCCTATTCTTGGAAAGCGCTCATGTCATATCCCTGCCTGTTGAGATTCTGCTTATCCTTCAAACTCCAGCTCTTCCTCAATGAAGCCTTCCCTAATACTCTCAGCCAGAAATGATCTCTCCCTCTTTTGACCTCAGCACTTTGCATATCTCCTATGTATTAGTGAATCTCTATTTAACATAATAGAAATGTATATGCCTCTCCAGTCTTCCCAATTAAACTGTAAGCTTATAAGCAAAGGCTTTGTCTTATTCTCTATAATCATTCCCTGGTTCTTAGAATAGTGCTTTGCATCTAGTAATTGACTCAGGATGTATTTATTTGATTAAAATAAATTGAACTGATGAAAGGACCATAAAATTTACATCTGGAAGGGACTTTAAAGTCCACCTAGTTCAACTTTCCCTTCTCCATTTTACAGAAGAGAAAATTATTAATTGTGCACAGAAGCAGAGAAAAACTGGGTTGCTTTGAAAACAACATGTAGGATTTATTGCATAGGTTTTTGTGAAATGGAAATTTATCATTTTGTATTGAATCATCTCATGTTCTGCTGTGTACAAGGAAATGTTATTTTTTCATTTTGTATGTAAGTTTAAAATGAATACTTTAAGGAGAGACAGAGAGAAAGAGAGAGAGAGAGAGAGAGAGAGAGAGAGAGAGAGAGAGAGAGAGAGAGAGAGAGAGAATTAAGAACTAGAGAATTTAAACGACTTGCCCAAGGTTACCCTGAGTAGGGAAGAGATCCTCTCACTACAGTCCATTAAGTTTAAACTTGCTCTTGAAGTTCTTTAAAGTACACTTCATATTATCTCAGGGACCAATAAACTTGGAATTTAGGGGGTAGGTAAGCTTATCATATGTTTATCTTTCTAGTGGTTCTCTGGTCAGTTGGAGAAACTTCACAAATGAAAAAGAGGAAATCCAGTGTGTGTGTGTGTGTGTGTGTGTGTGTGCGTGTGTGTGTGTGTGTAAGAGAAAGAGAGAAAGAGAGAGAGAGAGAGAGAGAGAGAGAAATGTCTGTATTGGTTTCTCACCAAAGGGGAAGGAAATGGATGAGAATGAGATCTACAGAAAAATTTAGTTTCTGTGACAACAGGCTAATTGAATTAAGGATAGTAAGAAATGATGAGCTCATAGCCTGTAGCAGTCCAGGGCTTAATTCCCAGATATTAAGTTACAAGGATTAAAAAAAAAAATCAGCAAAGTGGAATGAGAAGAATTATTAAAGTCCATAAGTGCCTCAAGAATCTTGGAAAATTCAAGCAGTGCTATAATTAATGCATGAGGGATTTCTTTCTCATCCCCCTTTTCTGCCCCCCTTTTCTGTCTGCCTCTTTAAAGAAGGATACAATTCCACTGTGGATTCAAGAAGGAATGTGGAGGATTTCACTTTGAGAGATTTGAAATACATCTATGAGTCAGAAAAGAGAAAATGTAATCAAATAGGAATAGGTCTGTGTCTTCCTGGGGACAGGAAAGGACAGCAAGTACCTGAAGGCATTTGTGCTCTGTAAAGGGATTACAGTTGATTTGAAGTACTTTTGTAAATGTGTCCAGAGAGAAAATAAATGCATGCAGGAGACCAATTAATAAGGGAGGAGGAAGATGGAGTTAATGGTAAACCTGATATTGATGAGATAATGAACTGCATCATTAAATTAATCTTTTAAGAAGAAAAGGGTGGGTGTTGGGATTCTGCCCTCCCTCTGCCTCTCCCCTTGAACTGATTTAATAGGATATTATCAGCCAGAGGGTATACAAGCTTTTCAGCCAGCTCTCACTTGGGGTGCAGCTCAGAACTAGAAGAGTTTTTGGCAGCCTTGGGTGATCTTATAATCCTACCCAAGTGTTTAGACAGAGGTTACTGGGGAGCAGATGGGGCACTGTGTTGACATCTAAACAAACAGACGAAGCCCAGTAAAGTGGAAACAGCCCTGAAGTTTGAATCTGGGGCTTGAGCTAGAAAGCATTATTCTACCTGTGGCACAATAGATAAGCCACTCAACCTCCCTAAGCATCAGTTTTCTCTTCTGTAAAACAGAGGAGTTGAACTGGATGATCTCTAAGCTCCTTTTAAGGAACAAATCCTAGGATCGTTTGAGTTTTTGGATCCATTTGTTAGGAAGGGAAAGTACATCCAGGTTTTCAGTCAAGTCCACCAACATTTATTAAGCACCTACTACGTACGAGGCACTGTACTAAGCCCTGCAGTTAAAAAGAAAGGCAAATAAATAAATAAAAATAAAAATCAATCTCTGCTCTCAAGGAGTTTACAGACTAATGGAGACAACATGCAAATACCTATGTACAAACAAGAGCTAAGCAAGATAAATTGGAAATAAATTCAAAAGGAAGCCACCAAGATTTAGAAGGACTAGGAAAGTCTTCTTGTGGAAAGTGGGACTTTAATTAAAACTGGAAGGAAGTCAGAGAAGCTCAGAGACAGACAAGAGGATAGAGAGAGTTCTGGGTGTAGGAGACAGTCAGAGAAAATTCCTGGAGACAGAATATGGTCACCAGATCTGAAATGGTCATTTGTGACTAAGACTCTGGTTGTACCAGAGCCCAGGAACAGCACCTTCTTTCAGTAAATGTCCACATGATCAGGGCTGATGGGAGCATTATTAAAAATAAACAACGAAAATTTTTACATTCTCTTAAAGTTTGCACAAAAGAACATTACATACATTTACTTTACATGCATTACTATTTTGTGACCTTAGGCAAGTCACTTAGCTTCTCTGGCCCTCGGTTTCCTTACTTGTAAAAAGAAAGTTGAACTCAGTGGCCTCTGAGCACCTTTCCAGTTCTTGATCTAATTCCTGTGAGTCCTGAGGGCTAAGCACTGAAATTATTATTATTCATATTTTACAGATGATGTAGGATATAAATCCATTTATTAAGTAGATATTTTGTTTTGGTACTGTATCATCACTAAAGTTGAAACTCACTGCAGAGAACTCTTGAAATTTTTTTCTTGTATCATTGGAACAGAGGACGTGAATTGACCAAAGAGCTTTTAAGTAGTTTTTTGTCTTGGCCAAAAAAAGTGCAGGGGATGCATGTATGAAAATGAGAAGGGCTCACCAGTTGAGGATATCTTACCTGTTGGGAGGAGCAAAAGGTGGAGTACCATGACAGAATCATCAGTTTCCAGCAAAAAGTAGTGGATATTTGATGAAGGCAAAGAGGATGATTTGTAGAAGGCCTCAACCATTTTTGGATCATTGTATTTGTTCCATAAAAGGAGTAATGAATTATTAGATGATTAGGGAAAATAAATTTAAAATATTTATAGCAGCTCTGTTTGTGGTGACAAAGAACTGGAAATTGCAGGGATGCCCATCAATTGAGGAGTGACTGAACAAGTTGTGGTATATGATTGGATGGAATACTACTGTGCTAATAGGGAATCATGAGCTCGATGATCTCAGAAAAACATGTATAGACTTGCACAAAATAAAGAATGAAATGAGTAAAACCAAGAGAACATTGTATTCAGTAACAGCAATATTGTTTTTAAAACAACTTTGAGCAAATAAGTCATTTTGACTGTTATAAATACCCAAATTAACTATAAAGGAGATGTGAAGGAAGATGCTACCTGCATCCAGAGAAAGAACTGGTAAATAGAAGTATACATAGAATGATTTCATATATACATACATATTTGTGTCTAATGGTAACTCTAGGGTAGGGGAGAGAGAAAAAAGGGGAAAAAAAAGAAATTTACATAACTTTATTATATATTTAAGAGGAATAGCAAGTTGTACATAATAGATTTGTAGTTTCATGTGCAATTATCTTTTTTTATTATATGTTATGGAAATGCTTGTTTTATTTTATAAATTAAAAATAAAATAAATAAAACATAAAAAAGACATTGACTGAAATCAGAGAACCTGGGTTCAACTCTCACCTCTAATATTTACTATCTCTGGGGCCTTGACCAAGTTCCCTAACCTGCCTAGGCTTCAGTTTCCTCACATGTAAAATGAGGAGGTTGAACTTGATGACCTTTGACTTTCCTGCCAGCTATAAAACTATGATCGTGTGATTCTATGGATTAAGTCCTAGAACTGTACATCACTTGTTCAAGGATTTCTGATTTGTTTTCTACCTTGTAATAACATTCCCATCAATAATATTGTGAACTGTAGGATTGCAAATGTTGAGATGGTGTGAATTTTGATATATGAAGTTTGTTCAGACAGATATAGACTGGATGATACAATGCAGAGATACTTAGTCAAAAGAAATAAGAAAATCCCCAACCTATTTCCTATCTTCATCAATATATATTTTGCTCTTCATAATACTAGAGGCTATGACATGAAGATTACATTAAAATCATTTAAATATATCTTATACATAATATGTGTAATATTATATTGTCATATGATAACATTCAACAGAAAATATACATCTTCAAAAATCATACAATAGTTTACAAATAAAATTAGCTGTTTAAAAAAATGAATATCTTTATATGACTTTGGCATAGAGGTCAGTCATCCCAAAGAATAGTTGAATTAAGATAATTAAATTAAGATGATTAAATTGCAGATTTTGATGTTGAGAATTGGAGGGATTATAGAGGTTCCAAGAAGAGGGTAAGAAGAGGGAACAGACTTTTTAAGTACCTACTATGGGCTATGCACTGTGATACATGCTTTATCTATATCTGTATCTATATCTATATCTATATCTATACCTATCTATCTATCTATCTATCTATCTATCTATCTATATATATCTCTATATAGATATATATATATATCTATCTTACTTGTCCTCAAAACAACCCTGGTAGGCAGATGTTATTCTTATTTTGAAATTGAGGAAACTGAGACATACGTAGGTTAAGTGACTCGCCCAAGATCACACACCTAGTAAGTGTCTGAGGTCAGATATGAAATCAGGTCTTCCTGACTCCAGGCCCACCATTATACCCACTACACCACCTAACTTCCACAAGACTGAGAATGTAAGGTATTATCTTGAAACATTCTATAAGTTAATATAATTTCAGTTTCATCATGCATTTATTTGTAGAGAGGTAATGTGGTATAATGGTTAGGGAGTTGGTCCCAGAGACATGAAGACCTTCATCCAAGCCTGCCTCTGACATATGAACTGTGTGACCCTGGGAACATCACTTAACATCTCAGTGTTCCCTGCTCTGTCATTTACAATCCTTGAGAAATACCTAGAACACTAGGAGGTTAATTATAAGTGGCAGAAAAGGACAAACATAGGGGCAGCTTGGTGGTGTGGATAGAGTATCAGCCATGAAGTCAGGAGGACCTGAGTTCAAATCTGGCCTCAGACCAAATATTTTACTCTTACTAGCTGTGTGACCCTGGGCAAGTCACTTAACCCCAATTGCCTAAAAAGAAAAAAAAAAAAAACAAATGGATAAACTTGCATTGGTAAAGCTTTCTATCCCTAGTTGTTTATTCATGGAACAAATATTTGCTGAGGACTCACTACGTGCAGGACCTTATGCAGGGCTACAAAGGGAAATAGGTAACAGTCTGCCATAAAGAACCTCTCATTACAATAAAAGTCAAAACTCACTTAGAGACTTCCAAAGACCTAGAATTTCCTCAGTGTGGGTTCTCTCCCCATCAGAGAACGTGGCAGCCACTCCATACCTTAGTAGATGGTCTTAGTGAGTTGCTGGGGTCAAAGAAAATTGATGAAATTGGTTGATGAGCATCTCTGCACTTAGCTCTCTTCCTACCCTGTTGCTGCTGGAACTCTCACCATGGGCCATAATATCCTTACTAGTTATAGCACATTGTATATCATCACCCCCAGATCCCCAACAATGTTTAACTCCAGCCATTTTTATTCCATGTTTCCATATGGGCATATCACATACCCTCAGCCTTCTCATCTTGACTTCTCCTCCCATTTTCTTCCCTTGTTCTAGCAACATTTATCAAATCAACACTACCATTATTGCTTCTAGACAGAATGTGTCAATATAGTGCTCTGTGGCTCCATTCATCATCCCTGTGACTTCCTCAACCCAAATGCCTTCTTTTCCTTAACCTTATGTGTTCTGCCTCCTGCTATTAGAATGTAAGCTCTCTGAAGGCAGGGATGGTCTCTCTTTTGTCTTTGTATCCCTGCCTCTTAGCCCTGTGCCAGGCATACGGTCATACTTCTTCAACCTTTCATTAGCTAGGCTAGTGCTGTGTCAAGGACAGACCGTCCTTGAATTTGTACTCCAAATTTTCCAGCTTGTCAGGACCTGCCAGTGCTTGGGTTCTACTGGCATAACCTTCAAGAAACAGAGTCACTTCACTGTGATATAGCAAGATAGGAATTTAGTGGAAGGTGGGAGATAAGACAAGCAGATATATAGCTACATTATTATAAACTATAAAACAATGGACCATTACTGAACTAGTTGGTCATATATATCTGGAACATAATGCAAATGCGAATTAATCTTGGTATGAGTGTATTTCAATTTAGACAACAAATGAACTCTGCCTATGTGAACCATATTCTCAGGTATGGGAAGAACAGGTTTCTGCATTCCACCCCCTACCTCCAGTCTGACTCTCTAGCCCCTGACCTGGGACCCTGCATTTTTGACTGATAAGAATTTTCTATATCTAAGTGTGTTCCTAGACCCACCACAATGGATTTTAAACATCTTCCTGCCATATTTGCAATGGGTATCTCTCCTACCCCTAGCCCCACCCTCACTCCACACCTTTCCATCTCTTGCTCTGGGAACAGTTGCCAAATTATTACTACCTTTCCTAGAAAGGACTTATTAATCAATTGCTCAATGATTCCACTCACCATCCCTGAAGCCTCCAAGACCAAATTGCCCCTCCCTGGCTACCACTCATTTATGTGCATTGTCTTCTTCTAGTAGAATATGAGCTCTTTGAGCCCTTTTGTTTTTGTATCCCCTGTGATTATTAGCATAGTACCCACAATCAAGTAGTGCTTATTAAATACTTTTGCATTTATTCATTCTTTTAAAGAAGTAGCAAGATTTCATTAAGAATCAGCCATGCCAGAGTAATGTCATTCCCTTTTTTGACAACGTAACTAAATTGGTAGGTGAGGGGAATGGTGCAGACATAGTTTGCTTAGATTTTAGCAAAGCTCTTAATAAAATATAGTATTTTTGTAGAGAAAATGGAGAAATGTAGATTAGATGATAATATAATCAAAAGAATTCAAAACTGGTTTGATAGCTAAACTCAAAGAGCAATTGTTAATGGCACTTCAGGGATCCATCCATATTTGGTCATACTATTTAACATTTTTATCAGTAACTTGGTAAAGGTGTAGACAGCATAGTCATTGAATTTACAAATGAGACAAAATGGAGAGGATAACTGACAGTAGATGCTTAAGTCAAGATTCAAAAAGATCTTGCCAGGCTAGAATATTTTTTCTGAATCTAATAAGATGAAATTAAGTAGGCTTTAATGTAAAACTTTTCACCTGGGTACAAGAAATAAATTTCAAAGGGAGGCATGGTGAGATAGAAGTTTGCCTGAAAAAAAAAAAAAAACCTTGGAGTTCATACGAATTGGTAAACTCAATATGAATCATCAATAGGATCTGGGCACACACAGAGGCTAATGTGAAATTGGGCTGCATTGAAAGGAATAACTGTCAGGAAGAAGGAGGTGAATGTTCCCCAATACTTTGCCCCAGTCAGCATCATCTAGATTACTGTATTCAATTATAAGTACTGGAGAACACCCAGGGAAGGATAAGCAGGGTGGTGGGTGGAGGGTCTTGAGTTCATGTCATATTTGTTGAAGGAATTGGGCATGTTTAATAGAGAAGAGTCAGAAGAGCCATGGTAACTGTTGAATACTTGAAGGATCATCAAGAAGAAGAGGGATTGAAATCATTCTTTTTGGGCAGAGCTGAAACCAATTGGTAAAAGTTGCAAAGAGGCAAATTTAGGCTTGATGTTAGGGCAAGTGTCCTAATGATTAAAACTGTCCAAATAGGAAATAGGCTATCTGGAGAAGTAATGGGCCTCCCCTCCTCGGAGGTCTCTGGACAGTCTGGATGATTACTTGGTCATGTTATATTTGGGAATGGCAAAAGGTCTCTGAGTTCCCTTTCACTTCTCAAATTCTCTGATCTCATGACTTATTTAAAACATACCAGGGCTTAGTGCTTTATTTAAAAGACTCACAGCACAGTTGCTTGCCTGCTTGCCTGCCTATAAAAAGGGAACTCCCCATTTGGGAGATTCCTCTGATGAATCCTTTCATAAAGCAAAGAATCACCTGCTAATTATTGCTTTTTGAAACTCTGAGTGTGTGGTATTCAATACAATTGTATTTTTTCCTTTTTTTAATAAATTGCCATTGTCAAATAATTCATTAATTAGTGGCCAGTCTACTAGTGATGGACCCCTCGGTACTTTATCTAGGCTGGTCCTTAGAAAAGCCTGTAGTCAAGACTGTACTTGAAGCTTTTTCAGCATGGGAGCACCTGATAGTTATACTTACAACAACTTTGTGACATCTATATTAGAGGTATTATTATCGTTATTACACAGATGAGGAAACTGAGGCTCAGAGAAGGTAAAGGAGTTGCCCAGCAGCACATACAATGAATAAGTGTCCATGGTAGGATTTGAATCCAGGTCTTTCTAACTCTATATTCAACACAGTATCCACTGCACCATATTATTGCTTTATCATCACAAAGAATGCTCACATTTATAAGATTATTGAAGAGCTACAGAAATATTGAGAGACTATAATCCCCAGTACTGTGTTAGGTGATAAAAGGATTGAAGGGGAAGTAAATAGTATGATCACTGTCCTCAAGGAGCTTACAATCTAACTGAGGAGATAGGAATAACAAATAGATAAGCAAGCAGTAACTGCAATGTATCCCCTTCAGTGCTAACTTGTGTGGTACAGTATGTAAATGCCATAGTAATGAGATAAATAGAATAGAGTGAAACTTAGTCAATTTAATGAGGTCTTGATTTAAATCTGCATGACTATATAGATTGAAAGTTAGTTGCCAGGCTACCAAGAGAGGTTAAGGCATTTAACTGGAGGATGTCTAATGGGATTCCTGAAGGATTAGTATTCAAAGTAACCGGTTGAACACATTCATTAAGGGTTGTGGAAGAAATCATATGCTAATGAAATTTGCAGCTGGTGCTAAACTGGAAAATTTTGCAAATGTTAATGAGGATAGGGACCCTCTATGAAAAACTAAAAAAAGTACAAAGCAAGAAAAAATAACTAATGAACTTTAGGTTGGAAAAATGTAAGTCACTCCATCTGGGAAAACAATAATTTAAAACACAGACACACTGGAGAGACTGGAGGACAGCAGTGCCAGAAGTGAGGTAGGAGCATGAGGGGAAACCAGATGAGATAGGATTGGCTGTGATTAGGCAAGATTGGGAAAACAGGACACAGGTCATGACCGTGTGTAGAAGATGCCAAACATACAGACAAGAGTGAAAAATAAGTCATTGGTCTGGAAAAGCATCCCAGCCTCACAGGACAGAGAGCTAGAGAAGATCTCAGGGAACATCTAGTCCAATCCCCTTGTTGTATAGCTGAAGACACTGAAACTTAGAGACATATCTAAGGTCATATGGGCAGGTAAAGAGTAGTAGAGCCAATGTTCAATCCCAGGCCTTCTGGTTTACATTTTTGCTGCTCCCCATGCTAATTTCATGGTCAAATAAATTCTGCTGTTTAATTTCAGCCTTGGCCCAACTTGTGCTAATAAAGTAGGTCAAGTTAATTTTTCACTTACTTCAGAAGATTTAGAAGATCAGTTCAATTCGACTAAATTGACTCTAGCCTGTGTCTTTCATTTGAATGGCTCACAGATCCTGATGAGTAGCAGCCAGCCTTCAGCCAAAGGCCTTCTTTCAAGATGTCTTAAATATTCTTCTGGTAACCACTTTTTTGTTTCATTTGGGATCACATTTTTGACTAGAGGTTTTGTCTCATTAAATCTTTGGGCACAAGACTGGTATTCACCTTTACTAAATGAAACTAGCCTCATTAGACTAGTTTTGGATTACTACTGCCTTCTAGTTGATGGCTTCCATAGCAGGTAATATTCATGCAAGGCAGCAACCGTATCAGGACAACAACGAAACTCAATGTGCTTTGTAGAGTGTGATGTCTGACTCAGTTCTGGACTAGACTACCATTCACTTCCTAGTTGAGATGGGAAGGGACCAGCAGGCTTTTCCAGCAATGAGGAACCTGGGGTTTTAGTCCTGGTTCTTTCTTCCTCAGCTGTGAAACCTTAGGAAAGTCACAACTCTCTTGGCTGCAGGTTCCCCATCTATGAAATCAGGGCGTTTATGAAAGTACAGGAGCTCTAAGGTCTTCCTTCATTCTATAAGCTTATCACTTTTCTTGATACAAAAACTGACATTTACAAAGTACTTTACATCCATATCTCAGATGAGATATTTGAGCTCACAACTCCTCTGTGAAGTACATGCTATGGCAATGATTATCCCTATTTTTCAAATGAAGAAATTAACAGGCTAAGAGGTTAAGTGAGTTACCCATGGTCACATAGCTAGGGATGTCAAATGTAGAATTCACACCCTTGGCTTCCTTACTCTAAGTCCCAAATCCTATGTGATCCAGGGATGTGTAAATATATAGCATTAAGAAGGTGTTTTTGGTTCTTTGTCAACTCTTTCCACCTCATCTGCTTTTAGTACTATTTCCCTGACAGTTTGTAGGCACAAGTCATTTCTTTTCAGTCTTTTCTTGCAGCTAAAATATTTCTTTCTACAGAACTTGAAACATTCTCCCCAAACAGAGTAACCTTGACATAGATGGTCCTTTACTCAATGACAAACATATTTTACTGGCAAGATCCCACAGGATAATTTACTTAGCATGACCTTCAGGGATGATAACATAGCAGATCAAGCTTCTCCTTATCATCTCTAGACTGCTCATTGCCATTTAAAACTTACTGAAAGATAACAGAGTTTTCCTCTCTAGTTGTTTTTCAGTGTCTTTATGTGGTAGCTGGGTGTCTCTAACCTTGTATATTCATAGAAAAATGTAAATACTGATTCATTGAATATTAGGAGGGGTCCTTAGGGATCACATAGTCCAAGTCTGTCATTTTGCACATTGAGAAACTGAGGTTCAAAGAAGTTAAGTGACTTATCCAAGGGCACAATGCCCAAGTTCACAAACAATAATGGTAGTTTGTAATAATATTTCAGGGAGCTATTTTTCAAGTCTGTAATTTCCAAGATTAATGAGGTCATTTTCTCTTCATTTTTGTCTTGGATTTAATTAATAATTGATGTGGTTGTTCTATTTAGTTTCAGTGCAAGTCCATTTAGGGTTAAAGTCATTAGTGCTACTACGGAAATAAATAGCCAGCAACATTGCTTCTGATGAGGTCAGAACCGGGAACATTTCTGTGGGCTAGTAGATGTGAGCATATTATTTTTAAGGAGAGATTAATATGAATTTGCTGCTAAAACAGAGGCAAATGGTCAGTCTTTAAACTTAGAAATATTCTTACAAAAAGGATTTTTTAAATTAGTGGTCTGTCAGCTCAGAAACTTAAATCTGATTCATGAGCTTATCTTAATGTAAAAGATAACATCATTTAACAGTTGATAAAGGACTAGAGTCTTGTCAAATGCTTCTTTGTATCTCAGGAATAAAGACTTTTTCTGAGGATCAATATAAGTTTGAGGAAGAGGGGATCATGCTAAAAGTGACTCTGCTCACAATTAAGGTGAGTAAACCATGTCTGCAGACATTTAATTTGCAAATAATCAGAGCTTCCATTGATCAGGTATCACTGGGAAACCAAACTGGAGCTTCTAACTCAGTCTTGGGGTGGACTTTCAGCTGGAGAGCTGGGGAATCACATCCATACTAAGAGTTCCTTCTTCTAAAATCCTCTAGTCAATGAGGAAGAATGCTGTGTTGGGGAGGAAAAAGACAGAGATGCCATGGACAAAACTTGACAATTGATTACATGTGAATTTGTGGAGAGTATGGCAAAGTGAAGAGTCAAGGAAGATTATGCAATTGTGAAACTGGATGACTGAAAGGATTGTGGCACCTCACCAAAAACAGGGAAGTTTGGGGGTGAGATGGGATTAACACCAGTTTCCTCAACCATAAAATATGGCTCATAACAATACCTACCTCACAAGGTTGTTGGGACATTCAAATGAGCCAGTTGTAAAGCACTTACCATAATGTCTGACATATAGTAGGTGCTTAATAAATGCTTGTTTCTTCCTTCCTTCCTTACACACAGCAAGAACTTAATAAATGTTTAATTATTCATTCCTCCAGATGTTTGTGTTTCTAGAAAATGTTATTCTGATGGCATTAAGTCCTGGAATACCACAGAGGCTCCTAAATGAGATTCTCAAACAGTCAAAATACTTTGGCCTAACAAATCCACACAAGAAAAAAATAGGTAGAGGCATGTCTGTTGTCTAGATCATGACATGCAATTGTATATCCTATAGATCTTGTTCATCAATATCTATCATCTTTCTAGATAGATATACATACATATTTGTATATATGTATATGCATACACGCATACATATATATGTTTGTATATATGTGTATATATACATATGATATCTTGGTTAAAACATAGGCCATGAACTTGGATGATAATAATAATAATAATAGCATTTACATAGTACTTCAGGGTTCACAAAGCACTTCTTATAAATTATTCCATTTGATCTGAAAAGGAAGAGAAAAGAAAGGATGATATTTGTAAAATTCTGTAATTTTTTCTTCAAAAATCCCAAACTACTCCTTGAAACAAAAGCCTAATTTTTAAACAACAGTGTTCTTCTGATTATGCCATGTGACTGAGTCATAGAACATCACAATCTTCAAAGAATCACAATTGTGGGTAACCCAGAAGGCAATGAAGAAACATATGGTAGCTATAAATAGACAATAGCATATTACCAATTACTCCTTAAGTACAAGATGTGGTGTAAAAGATATTATCCTGAGATGGATGATCTGAAAATGAAGTAGGCTGGTCCAGTAGCAAGAATGAGGCATAACAGATGGTCATCCTGAGTTCTGCACTGGTAGCCATATGATGGTAAAATACCTAGAGGAAGGGCTCCAGCTCATGGAGTAGATGGACCATGGTAGATCCTCTCATTTTTGGGAGGACAGGAAGACAATAAAGAGATCCCTAATACAGGAATAGGGAAGGTAAAGTCCCACTCTACTCTGCCCTGGCTTTACCATTTTCTGGAACAGTATTCCATTCTAGTCATAAAATTCCAAGAAAAATACCAATCAGCTGGAGAGTGACCCAAGGAACCCAACCAGGATGGTCAAGAGACTTGTGTTTATGCCATATAAGGATTGGTTGAAAATTCTGGAAATATTTTTCCTGGGGCAAAAAAAAAAAAAAGACAAAGTGGTGTGGAGTATGATAAAGCAGTGGTTTTCCTTTGAAAGACCCTGGAAAGTTGAACTAGTATTAATGGGTGAAAGTTGGAAAGAAGCAAATTTAGACTTGATGTGAAGGAAAATGTCATGATAATGAAAGCTATTTGAAGGTGAAATGGGCTGCCTTGGAGAAATAGTGGGTTCTCCCTCACTTGGAGGTCTTTAAAAATAGACCAAATGGCTACTGATTTGGAATGAAGAAGAAGAGATACTTTTTCAGGTAGGTATTGGACAAGAGGGCTTCTGATATGGAGGTTCTATGATTCTGAAGTGTTGAAGCATGATAATTTTCCAGTAATGGACTAATGACAGTACTACAATTCATGACCTATGTTCTCCTTCCACTGTATCTTTTCATAGTATTTCCTATTAACTGAATGCTTTTTTGGGGGTCACCTTCATACATCTTTCAAGAATGAACCAAGGACCACATGCTCCATGAAGCCTCCTCTGATCCCTTCCAATGCTAAATGACTTTAGAAGCAGTTAGAGAGAAGTAGCAGTTAGAGTGTTGGGCTTGGAGTCAAGAAGACCTGAGTTCAAATCTTGCCTCAGACACTTACTAGCTAAATGACCCTAGGCAAGTCATTTGACATGTCTATGACATTTCCTTGATGGCTTCTGAAATCCGTTTTTGCTCCAAATTTGTCATATTGTGGTCTTTTTCTCCATACAAAACTCTGATAAGCACTTTGTACTTCCCCTTTGTACTTTTCGTATTGTATTTATTATATTGTAACTTCTCCTTCCTTACAACAGCTATTTGTGATCATATCTTAACTCATTTAATAAATTGTAAACTCCTTGAGGATAGAAGAAACTGAATCTTATTTATCTTTGCATCTCTTTCAATATAAAGCCTGAAGCTTTATATATAGGAGAAACAATAATTTTCATAAAGCAATGTAGGGAGGTCATAAGAAACAGAGAGTGATAGGAGAGGTAGTGATGCTGAGTCCAGGTAATGGTCTTTATCACCGAGTGAGGAGGGCAGGCTTGAGCAAACAAACCATTCTTCTGAGGCTGGCACACTTCAAAGAACCCATCTTAATTCATAGAATTCCCATAGTTCCTGAATTCCTGCTTGGCTAAATGGTCTGATTTTTTTTTTTTTTGGCATTCTACTCCAATGATATTATTGGTTGGCTGATTTCCTGGTAAAAGACCACTGTGAAGACTTGGTGAATATCTCTACTGCTCCTGTTCTCCCCTTGGTATTTCACTTGGGTTCCTCTCCACTGCCATTTTGTATTAACTCCTGGGCATGACCCAGAAAACTCTTATCAATCTGTCCTGTCCAGTCTGGTCCTGTCTAACCCAGCAGCAGGCAGAAGCGGTGCTTCCAGGCTGGGAAAAAATTGAGTGAGGCAGAGGGAATAAGGTGAACTAGCAAACTTTGTGGAGTAAAGTAACTTCATTCAGAAACACAAATGAAAAATAAACACACAAAATAGCAACCCAAAACTGTATTATACTTAAAAAAAAATGAACTGGGTAGAACAGAAGAAAAATAAACTGTTATGTGTGTGCTCACAACAGTGAATGCTTTTTCAAAAGGGGGTTATATAATAACCCAGCTATTTTCATGTCTCATTGAGGAGCCAGTTATAGTGCTTTGTTGTATGAGTACAACAAAATCTGTAGAACAAATAATTTTGCCCAGTAGAGTCCTTGGCTGTCCAGAGAGTTTTCTCTGCTGCCTATAACAGGATTTATCTATAAGAAAGGGACTGATTGAAGGCTATTTGCATTGCAGGTAGGGAGGAAAACATAGTTTGGATGAGCTCTTCATAGATTTTCCTTTTGCTATTCTGTAGCAAAATAAGTGTTTCTTCATGTCTTTTTATTTTTATCATCTCAGATATTCTTATTGCTTCCATTGAGAGTGGAAAACAAAGGGGCTCAATTCTCCAAACAGTCTCAACACTCCAAAATATCTAAGAGTACCTGGAGGAATAAAGGCGTGAAAGCAGTGCATGGGTAGTAGCATTTGGGGCACCTTTCCATATAGGCCTTCAGAAAAAGGTTCAAGGCACTATGTTGTTTAGCACCCACTCAGAACCCTAGCTTGCGATGTCCCACCTGCGTGTTTCCTTTGACCATTTAGCCAGACAATAAGTAAGTTCAAAACAAAAGATATGTGATCAAACAACATAGTTAAGTTAACAATAAGTCAACAGGCTTACTATTAAAGGCTTACTATGTTCTAGGCACAGTTCTCATTACTGGGGATACAAAAAAAAGGAGAAAAGAGTTATTGCCCCTAAGGAACTCACAACCTAATGGGGGAGACAACTTGCAAATGACAATGTACAAATAAGCAAATAAAATGAAATGAAAATATTTCTCCATACATTCTTTCACACAGTGGGATGCTACATAGGTGTAGAGAACACGTCTGGTCAGGAAACATTCATTGAGAGGCACATACCAGGAAGACAGGGGCCATTAGGTGGCTCAGTGGACAGAGTACCAGGCCTAGAGTCAGGAAGACTCATCTTCCTGAGTTCAAATCCAGTCTCAGACACTTTCTAGCTGTGTGACCCTGGGCAAGTCATTTAATTTTGTTTGACTCAATTTCCTCATCTGTAAAATGAGCTAAGGAAGGAAATGGCAAACCACTCCAGTATCTTTGCCAAGAAAACCATCAAATGGGGTCATGAAGAGTTGGACATGACTGAAACAACTGAACAATAACAAACCAGGAAGCCATGTGGTCAAGGCACACATGTAATTAACTCCAACATGGCAACTACCATCTCAAACCCTTGAGGATGTGCTGATGTCCTCTGGTGATAATATCAGCTGTTCTGGGCTCTCTGCTAGGCTTCAGCTCTTCAAAGTCATTTGCCTAGCTCTGGGATGCCATCTAATAGTTTGCCACTCCCTGAGAAAAAGGGATAAGTTAATATCTTCTTTAATCTTTAGGTGAGTCTATAAGCCACTACATCTTGCTTGAGGAAAGCTTACAAAAGGCAGCAAGAATATACTCATGCTAAGAATACATCTGTTACCTTGCCTATTTCTGCATCTGATGCTAATTCAAAATCTATGGTCCTAGATAACTATCTAACTTTGGGTTAGAAAATTCCTTATAACTCTATTTTATCCCTGTTGGGGATCCCATGCCCCAAAACTCATTTCAATGATTTTGCTCTCCTCTCCTCCTCCCCCCCAAGGAAAAAAAAAGATACACAATAGCTTTGGGGAGGCTGGGCAACAAAGCTTACCTTGCTACCAAAGTTTTGTTTTTTGTTTTTCCCTGATTGGCATGTAAATGAAATAGAACAAGACCAAAAGCTAAGGGAAGAAATCAGAGACTAGGTGAAGAAGTCAAAGACATCTCAGGGCGTGCCTGGCATCTCTCTGGTTTGGATTTGCTTTTAGGTTTCAAAGCACTTTTCTTTCATTAACTCACCAAGGTGGAGCTGTGCAGCAGCTTTTATTTTATCTGGGTACCCAGGGAAATGTGATTTACAAAAAGATCGATAAAATTTTAGAATTGGAAAGGAGCCTTAGTAATTCTTCCATCGCAGGCCCCTCATTTTGCAGATTGGGAGTTACAATGGTGTGCCCAAGGTCATGCCAGGGAGGTCCTCTGTCTCATTGTAAAATTGTAAAATTGAGAAAGAAGAAGAGTACCTGCCCTGCTTACTCTGCAGTGGTATGAGTATCAAATGAGATAATGAGAGGAGTTTGTAAAATGTAAAGAGTTACACTAATGTAAGATATTAATGAAAGATAGGAGTGAAATTTCTATATTCTACTCACATTTAGGAAATTGACTCATTTTAGTTTTAAAATAATCTTACATCAGAGTTGTATTTTTTTTTTTAATTCAGAGGCCTTTAAAATCAGAGCATAGAGAGCATTAACAATCTTGAACTGATTAAATGGGAAGTTGTAAGGAATCATGAAAGTAAATGATTACAAGGCATTATAGAAATAAAAAATGCCATTAAAAAACACTGCTACACAAATGTACAGTCCAATTACTAAAAACAACGGTTTTTATTTTTATTGATGCCTTATGTTTATACACCACAGTTTTACAACACTCCCTCCCTTTCATCTTGACCCCTCTCTAGTGACAAAGAAAAGTAGATCAGCAAAACCAACCACTTTGGGGACCACCAGGAGCAGTGTATGCAAAATTCCATTCCCCTAGTTATCAACTTCTCTACCAAGTGGAATGAAATGTAAAACAATGTGATTTTTTTTTAATGGTAAAAAATTTAAATAACAAGATACAAAAACATGGCTCTACACAGAGATGTTGTGGTGCGTATTTAGTGGCTGTAAGAACTTAAAAACCATTTTTTTAATGTGCTCTCAACACCAAGTAATTGTTGAACCAATAAGGTCTCTTATAATGCAATGGTTTGGAATTTTGCATTCATCAGGTTGTTGGCTTTGGGAGTGCCTGGTAACATTTATTTAAAGCTGGAAAGGATCTTATAGGTCATTTAGTCCAACTCCCTCCTTTTTCAGATGAAGAAACTGAAAGGCCTGGAGTAAGTGGCATTACCCAAGTTCTTATCCAAGATCATATATTTGTAAGAGTAGGGGCTTGAGATTTAAACCCATGTCCTTTGACTCCAGAGGAATTACCCAGGTGAACTTATCTAAGGTCAAACAAATATAGAAGCACAGGTTTGGGATTTGAATCTAGGTCTTCTTTACCTCCAAAATTATTTCCACTATCCCACGCTGATATATGTCGGATAATTATGAGAATTTTGGTATACTACCTATTGGATGGTATCAAGATAATGCTTTATGGGGGATCTGTGGTTCAGTTTGTCATTTTCAAGCAAAATGCTGGTTGATTCAAGCTTTCAAATAAAATTACTTTTGGTAATTTTAAAAGGATTTTAATTATTGTGGAGTACAGGTCTTAGAGATGTATAATTGTACTGAATGAGGTCCAAAGTTCATAGAACCTCCTGTTATGATAGCCACTTTGCAATGCTGATATAAAGTTTTATAAGACTTTGTATTGAGCAGAGAACTCCTTAGGCAAATGGGATCTAACTCAAGTAAATATAACAATAACAGGACTGATTTACTGAGTTCCAGGGTTTCCCAAGGCTTTCGTTTCTTTGCTCTTACCCTGTGAGGTAGGTAACACTCTGATTGTTGAAAACCTATTTATCTTACATTATATGGCTCATTCTTGAGTAAGTATATTAGCAGGCTTATGTAAATGTTTATTTTCAATAAAAACACTGTCATATTTAATATAAACAGGGGTCACATTGTGGATTAGTTTGAAAATACTCAAGGTATGAATCGCCTTAGATACCCCCTGGCTCGCCTGTTTTACCTCACAAAGAAATTTCTCTTTTAATTAATATTTTTTAAAGCTGCATCTGAGAAGTTAGGGGGAAGGTTGACTGACTCCGTTAAATGGGAAGGAGGGCCTGAAAACAACAAGGTGGTAAGTAGGGGAGTGGGGAGGAGAAATCCTTTAACTCAGGCTTGAGTAACTTTCCACATCAGTGAAATGTCTTTAATTAAAACTAACACTAAATTGATGGACTTTCTATTCCACTAACTTCACAGAAAAGACTATGCCTTCCCGAATTTTATGTTACCCTTCTTCTACAAAGAATTGAGACCTAATGTTCTTGATGGCTTCTTTCTTGTGGGGCAGGGTCACTGATAGATTTCCTCCATGAATTTAAAATAATTTCTTTGGGAATTTACCATTGTCATTACATATAGATGAAAGATTCTGTCTACAAAATAAAATAAGTGCAATCTCCAGAAACAAGTCAAATTTTATATTCAAGGTGTAAAATTATAGGGTAATCAAGACACACTCCCATCCCTCACCCCCCATACTATTTTGGCTTGGTTCTTCTGGATAATTGTCTTACCTATTGCAGACTTGGTTTCTGAGAACATGTATGTGCTTGTTTATAGACACGAGGGCCCATGTGAATAAATATTAGTGGTTGACTTGTCATAGAAAATGTGATTAAACTTGATTGAGGATATTTATTTTAATTTTTTCCCTGTCTGTTACCCTTTGCTACAACATCATTCTTGTCCCACCCCTCACTGTATATCCCAAAGCGATGTCCCAAGATCTTTGTGTCTTTTCTCTCTATATCCTTTCTCATCAGCAACTTTGGGTTCAGTTATCATCTCTGTGCAGACGATTTCTTCCAAATCTGTATATTCAGTCCTATTCCCTCTTCTCACCCTTAGGCCCACATCACCAACTGTTTATTCTACATTTATAATGCCTTCCACAATCTCTTCCAGTTTACATTTCTAGATTCTTCAATGCTCTATGTGACAGCTAAACTTGCTCGCTTGCTGTTCCTCATAATAATATTTCATCCTTCATCTCTTCATGCCTTTGTACAGAATAGCCGCCATGCCTGCGATTCATCACTACCTTTTAGAAACCCTAACCTGCCTCAGAGTTCAGTCAAATGCTACTCCTGAGATGAAATCTTTCCTGATACAGCTGACAGTCGTCCCTCCCAATTAAATTCTTTTGTATTGTATGTATTTTGTATTTACTTATATGTATATGTATTGTCCCCCCTCTTGACTTTTTAACCCTAGTGCCTCACACAATGCCTCGATAAATGCTTATTGATTAACATCATGATGCCAATCAACAGGTCATCTTGTGTCTCTATAAGAGCTCAAACCTTTAGATGAAAATTTGGGACTAGAGAAGGGCTTGAGAGGTGTTTTAAAAGATAGGGTTATTGCTGACCTTGCAATAGAGTTATTATTGCATTCATTGTATCTAAGACCTCAAGCAGTTTGCAGCACAGCCTAGTAGATATTTCTCTATGAAGACCCTGAGGTAGCAAAGTTACACAAAAAAAAGTCATCCAGGAATATAAAACTTCACCGTAAGAGATCCATTCTCTTGGTCTGTTTCCTTTTAATACAAATAGCTTTCTATCTTCAATGTCCTGGGTGAGTTTCAAACTCTCACCAGAGTTTTAATCTCTCCCTCCTTTTATATGCTTCCTATTAGAAGTTTGAAAGTGGGAGGAAGGGTGCTACCTTCACTGAAGCTGTTGGTAATAGCTGCTGCCTGCCTAGCCTATAGTCAAATGCCCTGACTCCCTGATAGTTTAATAGTATCCTCCGTTTAAGATCTTTTCTTCTCACCTTCCTATCCTAGAAGAGGCAGAATAACCCAGTTTCACTGCATACTGCTGGGGTGAGGGAGCTGGGGTGGGATCTGCAAGAACCTTTCCTTGTTTCCCATATTGGTTTGGGGCTGGTCCACTGACTTTTTCTGAGCCAGGGCCCTTATATCTAGAAAAGCCTTTATGGTCTTCCTCAGAACCATCCCTGTCAAGTACTTGCTACCTTTTCTTTCATCTAGTCTGGCTTCCTTTTTCCCTGAAGGAATTTTTCTCTCACTTGGCTCCCCTTGTATTTTCAGTGTTCCTCCAGGTGGGCTGACTGCTGACTCTTATACCTTTTCCATATCTCCTAATCTGATGTAGAGAATTGAATGTGAAAGTATTATTATCTGGGTGTGGCTTCTTCCCTCAACTCTCCAGCGGCTATGGAAGGATTTTTGAAGGCTTTCAAATTTATGAACCAGATTCATGGAAGGTCCACTGACCTGATGTATAATGGAGGCAGGGGTTGGGCTGCTTTAGCCATTTTGGCCTCAACACTACCTCTCCTGAGGCCATATTGACAACCTCAAAATGATCCATCTTGAATGTCTCCTCTGCTTACACACCAGGCCATTAGAATGATCTTCTGTCACACCAGATCTTGTCCCAGGAGTTTATCTCAGGTTGGACAACCCAATCTATTCCAGTACAGTAGTATACCCCCACCTCTAAGGTCCCCTCTGCCTCTAAATCTATGGTTCTTTAAAACTAAGCTGAAAGGTCACTTCTAACATGAGAACAGTACATTTCTTTGAGGATCCAGAATTAATCAGAGCATATGCCTTTCAGTTCTGTCCCAGTCCCTGGCCTTAGGAAAATACTTATAGCATCATAAGGTCCTTCTGGGACTTTAGAGATCATTTCATCCAAACTCTTCATTTTTCATAAGAGGAAATTAAGGTCTAGAGAGACTAATAATAACAGCTAGAATTTATATAACTTTAAGATTAAGCGCTTTATATATGCCATATCATTTGCTTCTCACAACCCCATATGGTAGATACTATTATTATCTCTATTTTACAGATGAAGAAATTGAGTCTGAGAGAGGTTCAGGGCCTTGAACAGGATCACATGCCTAGAAAGTATCAGAGGTGGGATCTGAACTCAATTCTTCCCATCTCCACATGCCACTCGCAGTCCATTTTCTAGGTGCCTGATTAAATGACTTGCCCGAGACACAGATAAACACTACCAGAGTCCAGATTCAAACCCATGTCCTCAGATTCCAAATCCAGCCCTAATTCCAAACTACCTCTCTTTGTGCATGACCAGTGGACAGATGGTACTTTTTTCAAATTCTTGGGGTCTCTCATCCTGATTTTGGTGGTGCTCTTACAATAATTAATGATTAACATTTATACTTGTGATTTTGAATAAGGCTGTGTTTTTATAAAGTAGGATAAGCAAATATGCTATGTTCCAATTCTCATACTTATCCATGCCTGGGGAAAAATTTAGCTGATTGAGCAACATAGCCATAAACTAAAGACCAACCATGTATCTGATGGTAGTTTCCTAATCAAAGTCAAATGCTCAGAAACACAATAAAAACTTCTGAAAAGTTAATCTAAGGAACTCACACTTAGAAAGATGTCTGTAATTATTCCTTTTTCGATAGTATCTCTCCTCAGAGCCAATCAGTTCTCCATAAGCATCAAAATGTTTTTTCAACAGCCATTGGTCAACATGGGAATCTCCAGTGTGACTTGAACCTTTCAGGGAGATGTAATGAAAAAGTTTTAGATAAAGGCACATAGCTTCTTCCTCCTGATAACTCAGTTTATCCAAACATTTAGCATTAGGTAGACAGCCAAAATTGATTCACTGTGTTTACATAGGACAAATCAACCGAACTTTGTGAAAATTCATGCTCCTAGTTATTACAGTTTACAGGGATAGAACAACAAAATGGAGAGGTTGGTGCACTTGGAGATCAAAACCTTGAGTTCAAGGGCCGAGCTCTGCCACTGATTAAACTGTGTGATCTTAGTTGAGTCATGCAAACTTTTCTGTTTCCTCATTTGTCACATGAGAGGGAGGCGGACCAGATTATTTGTAAGGTCACTTTTGCTCTGAGTCTATGATTAATTCAGTATGTGTTGCTGAATTCTTGGCAATATTACGGTTTCCTCTTTTCTTTTTTCTGAGTAATAACATGGAAGGGCATCAGGCGTATTATTATAAGTCCAAGGAAAAAATAATCTTGATTTGAATTCTTGCTCCTGTGCCTGACTTTTAATTAATTTTCCCCCTTGTAATTTTCAGTGAATTTTAATTACCAAGCAACATATCTTCATCCCCTCAGATTTTAATGAAAGAAAGCATAGCCTTATGGTTGCCGTGTCTGTCTGCTATTGCAAAGAGAGTGCGCTCCGTGCTGTGGGGGTGGCAGCGTTTCTCTCTGTATCTTTTATTCTCCCTGTGTCAAGTGGATCACTACATTTTCAACACTTGCAGTAATTATCTTTATCATTCCAAAGTACATTTAATGAAAATATTTAAACAATTCCTTATGTTGAAGAAAAGAAACACTCAATAAATTAAGCCTGATTTGCATGTATGGAGGTCTCACAAAGAACTAGAGAAGTAGCTTCTTTATTGCTCATTGACTTAGCAGGCTTGCTTTGCTTTTTACCAGGATGCTCGTGATGCTTCATATTACAAGGAAGGAGAAAAAAGGGGCCTGATGTTATGATTCAATGGGGAAAAAAAGTAGTGACTTTGGAGTAGGAAGTGTTGGGTCAAAATCTGGCTCTACATTTTACCTGTGTGATGTTGGGCAAATCACTTTACCTCGCTGGGCCTCAGTAACTTCATCTGGAAAAATGGAGGGATTAGACTGGATGATCTCTAAATTCCTTTTAGTTCTTCTTCTTTTTTTTTTAATTTTTAGGCAATTGGGATTAAGTAACTTACCCAGGGTCACACAGCTAGTAAGTGTCGTGTTTGGTCTGAGGCCAGATTTGAACTCAGGTCTTCCTGACTTCAGGGTCAATGCTCTATCTACTGTGACACCTAGCTGCCCCAAGGACTACATTACCTTTGAGGTCCCTTCTAGCTCTAAATCTTTAAAAGTCTGTTAAAACTAAGTTCTAGTGACTCCCCCCATGAAATGACCTTGTATTATTTTGTATGCATGTATCTGTGTATATACATAGTAAGTTCCCTGAGGGCAGGGACTGTTTCATTTTGTCTTTATTAGCACAGTGCCTGGCACATGACAGGTACTTAATAAATGCATACTGATTCATTGATTAGTTCCCATTTCTTAAATCAAAGCTCTCATACTCTCTACCCTTTCTATCTTATCCAGACTTGTTCTCAGGAAAGTATCTAAACCTCATTTACACTAAGGGATAAATGGTTGATAAAAGCTTACATTTGTATCCCTTCTCAGTAGGAATTACATTTTAATAGAGATCAATACCTTAATATGAGAGGAACAAATTCTAATTGTGATATTTTAGGCATCAGTCAATGGTTTGGAGGTGGGAAGGTCTCATTTGAGGACATGAAGGCCTTCTCTATGTTTCTAACATCATAAGCTTAAGGTTACAATGAATTACAGGGAGTAGGTTAGAAGTAAGACAAATGCCCTCTGTCATTGGAAATCTTTATCTAGACTATATTCTAGTTCATGTTTTCATTGCATAGGTGATGGGAAATAACGTGTCTTTCCAAAGGAGTTGATGTTCTCCTTTTTCACCAATTCATTTCAAATAACGAATATTTGTTAAGCTCCAACTACTGTCCTAAGCACCATATTAGTTGCTGGAGATGTAAAGACAAAAATGAAGCATTTCCAGTCTTCAAAAAGCTTAATGTCTACTGGGTGAAAACAACTAGGTGAAAACATATATAAAATAATTTCATGGCAAAGGGGGGTAAAAAGAGCTATGATGGTGGGGGAACAGAAATCAGGAAAGTCTTGTACAGGAGTAAACATTTTAGCTGACTTTGGAAAGGAGATAGGGATCCAGGAGGGAAGGAAGATCATCATAAGCATGTGGAAGAGGGGAGGCAGGATGGGACAGTCTGTGCAAAGTCACAGAAGCAGGAGATGGAACATGGTGGAAGAGGAAGAGCAAATTGGCCAGAGAATAAGAGAGGGGGAATAATAGGAAATCAGTCTGGAAAGACACAATGGATATAGACTGTGAAGGACTTTAAGTTTCAGGCGCAGGAGTTTGTATTTTATCTTATAAGTGACAGGGAGTCACTAAAGCTTTTTGAGCTATGGAGTGACTGATTATGGAAAAGAGGAGAAATGAATCTATGTCACAATAAGCTTTTACTGAGTGCTTACTAGCTTAATGAGTACTTACTAATAATTTTCTGAGGATAGTAGGTTTTCACAAATGATTTTCTACCACATAATACATCTTCGTAATCAGAGACTTTCCTAAACTTGTAGAGAATGTTCAGTCCTGCTGTGTTGATTCTTTGTTGGTTATTCACTGGGTACAGGGGAACAAAATTCAGCCTTGTGAGTTTTCCTGTAACAAGGTCTCTCCCACATGTATATGAAGACCTTTATGATTCATTGATAGATAGCTTTGAGAGATAACTTTGTTCAGTGATTCTCTGATCATCGCTATGAAGTAAAGTATAAACGGGAAGATGTCACCAGGCCAAGCATGTTTGCCACTGTTGTGAAGGGCAGTTTATAAAGTACAAAAGATATAAAAAGAATTTTGCATTTCATATGCCAAATAACACCAAAAAATTAAATTGAGATTATCTTAGCAGACAATAAATGACCACTTATCAATGTGTATAATTTCTCAGTCAGCTATTTAAACAAGTGGATGGTCTTACTGTACTTAGTGTAAAAATGAAAAATTAATGCCAAATTATAAGACAAAGTAAAAAGAAGAAGATATGGTATGCAACTAAAACAACACCAACATGATCAATCCACTCTAGAAATGGAAAATGGACAAAGGGAAAAATATCATCATGAATTTTATCATATTCTGTAGAAGTTTAACTAAAGTAAAGTGCTACCATAAATGAGAGGGCTCAAAGAGCTAGTAAAATGCCTTACCGGAAAACAAACAAACAAAATTGATCTTTTTGCTGGTTAGGATATATGGTACCCAAGGGCAACTCTGCTGAGAATACAACAGTTTGTAAAATCTTAAAGAGGAGACCATTGGAAGATTATGAGCATTACAGCTTCATAAAATAGCTAGAAGTGGTAGAGAGGGGGAAAAAAAATCACAAAAAGCTTGACACGAAGCCCATTAAATCATCCTGAAAGAATTTAAGGATGAAACTTGGAAGAGAATGACAAACACATCAAGAATGAAAGATCACAATGTTTACAACAAATCATTTTGTCTAGCAATGGCAGCAATACCCCCATTCTTGGACTCTCACATGACTTACATTTTGCATGAAGAAGTAAAAATAGCATGAAGAAAACAAAGATGGGAAGGCCATCTAGACCAGATCACATCTATACAGAAGAGGTCTGTGCTGGAGGTAACACAATTTTGAAGACACTGGGGAATTGATTCTCAAGGTATCTGGAAGAGAGGAAGATACTGAGTGACTGGAAACATTTAGACATTATTTTGGATGTGTTGAGTTTGAGATGTCTTTGCCTTTAAGTTAAAAGAAAATCAGTTGTACATGTATAGAAGATATTTGGCTTAAGGCAGTTTGGTACACTGAGAAAAGTACTGAACCTGACATATAAAATCTGAGTCTGAATATTATCTCTTATGGATTTGGGAAAGTCATTAACTTTCTGAGTTTCAGTCTCTGGAATGGCAAAAATGGAACTAATAATACTTGTACTCATTACCTTCCTCATAGGGTTGATGTGAAAAAAATGCTTTATATAGCTTAAAATACTATAGAAATTTGAGTTATTATTGATGAGTCATGGATGATGTTTGGGCCACCAAAAATGCTAATATGGTCTTAGGTTGCACTGATGGGTGTATCAAGGTAGAGCATCTCAACTGTATTGTTCATTGCTCAGATAACATGAACAATATTGGGTCCAAGTCATCACCCTTAAAGAAGAATAATAACAAAGTAAATCCAGAGGAGAGCAACCACAGGAGAACAACTAGGTTGATGAGAGATCTGGAAGCAATGTCATGTAGCAATGATAGTGATGGGCATTTTTAGAGCACTTTCACGTATGAAATACTTTCTCCACATTATCTCATCTGAGCCTTACAACAAGGCTGTGAGATAGTTGCTACTAGGATTGTTATCTCCATTTTGCAAAGAAGTCATCTAAAATTCAGAAGGAATAGGTGACTTGGCCATAGTCACACAGCTAGTAAGTATCCAAGGAAGAATTTGACGCCAGATTGTCATAACTATTTCCACCACTCTATTCATTATGCTATACTATTTCTCATAAAAGGAATGGTTGAGAACCATGAGAGTATATAACCTGAGGCAGGGAGGTGTTAAAGGTGACATGATAGTTTTTTTTTCAGATGCTTAATGGAATTTCATGTAGAAGGTGGGGGGAGGGTGGGGAGAGAAGGGAGGTAAGCATTTATATAGTCCATACTATGTGACAGGCACTGGGCTAAGTGCTTTGCAAATATTATTAATTCTATGTTACTTTAATAGGGAAGAGAATACTAATGGTGGAAGCAAAAGGAAATTAAGTTAGGAATTTTGTTAAAATTAGATAGTTCCAGAATAGTCTTGTCTTGCAAAATGGTGAGTTTACTGTGATCAGATGTATTCAAGTAGAGGTTGGATATCCATCTGCCAAGATGTTTTAGAGACAACTGTTTGTTACTGATGTTGTAGGGGGATGTTAGACAATGTTAGATCTCTAAGAGCCTTTCCATGGGAACAATTTCTACATTTTAATGTGTACAAGCTATGGGGCTTGGAAGAATCATCAGTTACTTGAGGCAGATGCGACTGCTCAGAGTAGGAATAGATGAATTGAGCAAAGTTTTGAAGGATGGAGAAGAATGTTTTGGCAGAAAGGAAAGGTGAGAAGATATATGTATAATGGAACATATTGGAACACATACTACTCAAAAACAAAGAACAAGGTATATATTTATATCCATGTAGCTATTTTATGTTTTTCTTCTTGTGTTGATACTACTATAGACTAGAGAATGAGATTAATAAAACATAATATTGTTCAATATTATCTCTTATCCATTCCTAGAGAAGGAATTTCTTTTGAAATTCCTGAGAGTCTGTGATTGTCTTTCTTGAATTTCATGTTGACTAGATTTTATTTTAAATATTTGCAATGTATTTTGATATTAGACTTCAATAACATATATGCACATATATACATATAAAATATTTGTGGAGGCATCAATGTAGTTCATCAATAAACATTTATTGAGCACCTACTATGTGCTAGGCATTTAAGAGAGGCAAAAGATAGACACTGCCCTTGAGGAGTTCACAGTCTAATAGAGGAGACAATATGCAAGCAACTATGTATAAAACTATGTATAAAAAAAATACATACAGGATAAATTAGAGATTATCAACACAGGGAAGGCATTTAGAATTAAGGAGGACTTGGAAAGGTAGAAGATGCAATTTTAGCAAGGATTTGAAGGAAACCAGGAGGTGGAGATGAGGAAGGAGAGCATTCCAGGCATGAGGGACAGCCAGTGAAATTGCCTGTTCAAGGAAATGCAAGAAGGCCAGTGTCACTGAATTACAGCGTATGTAGGAAGAGGAGGTATAAGATATAAGAAGTTTAGAAAGATAGGGAGGGCCAGGTTATGAAGGGCTTTGAACACAGGATTTTATATTTTATCCTAGAAGTAGTAGGGTGACAAGGACAGCTAGGTGGTACAGCAGACAGAGTGCTGAGACTGAAGTCAGGAAGACTTATCTTCCTGAGTTCAAACCTGGCATCAGACATTTACTAGCTATATGAACCTAGTCAAGTCACTTAACCCTGTTTGCCTTAGTTTCTACATCTGTAAAATGAGCTGGGCAAGGAAATGGCAAACCACTCCAGTATCTTTGCCAAGAAAACCCCAAATGGGGTCATGAAGAGTCAGACACGACTGAAATGACTGAAGAACAACAAAATAGGGTGACAGTGGAATCTGCTGGGTAGGGGAAAGACACCATCATACCTATGCTTTAGGAATATCACTTTGGCAGCTGAAGTAGTAATGATCATAGAAATTATTTTCTTAGCTAGGTTGGAGGAAGGGTTAGGGTTAGATAGCTAATAGGAACCCACAGAGAATGTCTGAAGGTAGAAGTTAACCATTGCTGAGAGCCAAATAAGTTCAGAAATATAGGGTCATCAGGTAAGTCATGGGTGGGTACACATGATTTTTAAAAACAAGACTAATTAAAAGAGATCTAACTATTCAAATAGAGAAAAGGACATAAGCATCATTGTTGTTTTTGTTCTCTGGGCTAGCACATAAAATGATAGGGAACATTGAAATTACCTTCAAGCAATTTGTCCAAGGAGAAACCTGGTAAATGACAGAGACAGGAATAGAACCCAGGTCTGCTGACTCCATCCCACTTTGCATTAAATGATAAGATCTCTCTGGAATACCAGCATCCTTTCAGGATGCAAAGGACAATAATCAGGCTGAGGGAGTAATCCATACTATTAAATTGGCAAATATTGGAAAGTATTCTATAGATACAAGATGTGGGTATACCCTCACAAGATGTTGTCTTGACCAACAATATTTTGCAATAACACCATTAATGTCTCATCACCATAATACTATAATGTCATGAAACTTCTACAGATGTCATAACATTTATGACCTTTTCTCTATAGAACTGGCTGCCTTTTGCAATGTTGCTTCACCTAATGCTGAAGTTTTGTAGAAACTATCAGTGATGTCGTATACCTTTGCAAATTGACCTGAATTTTGAATATCATTGAATATCACTGCTTGTATTTTACAGGATGGGAAGTACTGAATACCAGCATGGTTTTAGAACCATTGTTACTAATAAGATGGCTGCTTGCCTGTTAGATAACTGAGACACAACCTTGCATTAGAATCAAAGAATGTTAGAAATGAGGGACCTTAGCAACCACTTATTACAACTGCCTCATTTTTATAGAGGAGGGACCTGAGGTTTAGAGAGGCTAGAAAACAGCCTTTTAGGAGTCTGAAGTCTGATTGAAAGTAGCTAAGCTGCCCTGACTTACAGCAGTTTCTGTGTGAGGGACTATTTCTAGAACTTAGTTACATTATTTTGGCAATAAGACTATTCTAGTTTGGCCTATGTTGTTCTCTTGCTTTGACCTTTCCTTCCAGGTTTGTACAAATTGACATGGGAGGTCAGATTGGGACATGTAAGCTATAACTGTGTGAAACTGCTTAAAGTATAGGAACTCTTTCAAGGGTGGACTATCCGGTTCGATGCAAAAGGAATGTAAAAGCTTTGCTTGTGTTAAGCTAACGTGCCCTGTTGTTTTGCTTTGGAGATGTAGGTGGGGAAGAAAAATCTACTCAACACTGAGAGATGAGGTTTAAGATTGAGGCTGTATCTACACATTGCCACAGCATTAAAAAGAATAATATTTTTCACTTAGAATCAGATATTTGATAATATCTACATACAAAAAAAGTGACTAAAAACTTTATGGCTAAAAGGACTGTTCCCATCAATCTTTTCAAAATGGTTCTACTTATAAGATCTGTCTTCCTGTGTAAAATCTACATATGCCCCTGACAGTTTCTTTTCCAGAAGTAACATGAAAGGGTGTGATCTTCCTCCTTAAATATAATTAAGTACTGTATATAGTTATCTATATGCATGTTAACTGCCTCAGAAGAATGTAGATTTTTTTTTTGCTTTATATTTCCAGGACCTAACACAGTGTTGTACTGTAATAAATGCTTTATTTACTGAATGTAGTCATTGACAACCCATGAAGGGGACTTTCCTGGGGTTTGGCGAGTTTGGAAAAGTAACTGATCTCATTCTCATTTTAATGACAAGGGCCACATGTAGCAAATGTGTATGATGATGGTGCCTCAGAATTAATGGTGGAGTCCATATTGAAGGATAGAACTTTTAGTTAGAATCTGGGAATCCCCACATTGAGCAATACACTAAAATGTCCCAGTGTGCTTAGGAAGCTGCAATTAAGTTATTAATAATTAGGTTATTATTGCCCAACATAACCTCTTGAGGGGTTTTCCCTTAAGAAACCACAACAATTAAGAAATCATAGACTTAATCACAGAAGAGATATTAGTTCCAGCTTTCTCTCCCCACATGCATGGTACAGTGGAAAGGACATAAACTCTGGAGAAACAGAATCACAGATTTTGAATTGGAAGGGACCTTGCTAATCCAACCTATATGCAAAAGGAATCTCTACTATAACATATCCCATAAGTGGTCATCCATTCTCTACTTGAAGATGTCCAAGCAGGAAGAAATTGCAACCTCTCCAGGCAACCCTTTTCACTTTTAAATAGATTTAATGATTAGGTTGTTTTTCCTGAAAGTAAGCCCAAATTTGTTTCTTTGCAGCTTCCATTCACTGGTCTGAGTTCTGTTCTCTAGAGCCAAACAATACAAGTCTAAATCATATTAATTTCTGATGGCGATTTTGGTGACAAGAAATTTCTTTTCTGGGTCTTCAGTAGCTGTGGTACCTGCAGGAGCATGGCCAGGCTACATCACCATAATGGTTGCTTCCCAGGATGACTGATGGCTATGGGCACTGGGCTGGAAGCACTGCTATTTACAAAGCTCTTGGGTTCAGGGTCCTGGAAAATCTCCACTTGGGTCTGAGAGTAGGTAGTAGTCAAGGTGGTGGTATGGTTTGACTGGCTTGGCCCATGTTATTTCCTGTTTCTTCCTCAGAGTACTTTGCTGCTTCAGATGGCTTGCCTGACAGGTAGATGTCAGTTGATTGGCAGTTACTTGATTGGAGATAGCTGGCTCCTTCTCCATAGAAGTTGCTTGTCTATCTGTGAGGAATGGGCTAGCTATAGGATTGCTGGTCTGAAGGGTGCTGCCACCCATAGGTCTCTTGTGCTTACCTGCCAATTGGGGGCAGCTGGTCAGCAGTTGCTGCTGGTGGTGATAAGGAAAGTGGGCCCCTTCTCCATAGTGATTTCTCCCCTCCATGGTGGCTGCAGGGGCTGGGCTGGAAGCAGGTCTCCTGGCTTAGAGGCCTAGAAAGGTTAATACACTTGCCCATATAGTAAATACTAAGGAAAAAAGCCAGTATTCAAATCCATGTCCTCTGACTCCAGCAATCAGTTCGGTAACAAGTAAACAATTATACAGTTTATAATTTGACCAGCTTTTGCAAATATCAGTCAAGGGTTCCATTTCTCCAAGTTTTTATGTGTTTACTGTCAATGGTCTTAGTTGAGAGAGAGACACAGAGAGAAACAGAAAGTGAGAAACAGAGGAATAGAGACCAAGAGAGGGGGAAAGAGAGAGGGAAAGGGTAACAGGGAGGAGAGAGGAGGGAGGGGGGAGGAAGGGAGGGAGAGAGAAGTTATTTTCTCCACTGTGAGAGAAATGATTAGAGCTCAAAAAATGCACAAAATGGTTAGAGCACAAAAGGCATAGAAGCACACACTGGCAAACTTAAAACACAATATAATATAACTTCTCCTATTAGATTTTCCAGGGAGATTAATACTTAAAAATGTAGAACATGAAATACTTAGTGATACCTGCATCTTACCTCAGTTCAGCACTTTTCAAGCAGCCCCCACAAGGTCCATGTTTTCTGACAAGCCATGACTTGAGCTCATCAGCCTGCAGGAGTCATCTTCTCTGAGAAGGTTCCAGTGGCAGAAAATTCCTGCCAATCAGTTCAAACTGAGGAAGCCAGTAGCTTTGAAATCTCCTGTGGTAGCCACTTGCCCAAAGTCAAACTTTCAGCATGGTTGTTTTGTCACCTAGCCTCCAACATAGTGGAAGAAGAAGGGGCTTGATGTCTCGGCTCAGGATTTCTTGAATAGCACTCGTATCTATTGTGATGTGCAAGGGGCTGCCATAGCTACTGGGGGGAAGAGAAGATAAATTGCTCTATCCTCCTCTCCCTTAGGAAGTCCCAGAAAGAAAGCCTTTGCAGATGCTTCACATTCTTGAGGCAAGAGAGAGAATGTGTGAGAGGGGTCTCTGCCTTTAGAATCTCCTGAACAGGCAGCTCCTCCCGGCTCAGGGACCAACATTCTTTTGACTTATGTCCATCCATTTACTACAATCACAGGAACCAAGGGAGGATTGCTGTGACATCCCAAAGTACCAAGTCATTCAGTACTGAGCATTAGGTTGGGGTCAAGGTACAGTATGTCTGACTGATCAGACCAATACAAGCTCAGAAAGCTCTACTGCAGGTTGGGCACAAATAGTCCATATGAATATTAAGAGTAGAGATGTCTCTAAATCTGCACATCTAATTTTTTTTTCGAAGTACTGCAATTCTGCTTTTCTCATATAGCACAGTCTTCTTTGATGAGGACACACCGTGATGGACAGTCCTGTGCCAGTGTATCCCATGTCTCATAATTAATTCCAAAGTTCTTCAGAGAGACCTGGAGAGTACCCTTGTACTGCTTCTTATGACCTCTATGTGAGTTCTCCATAAAATAGTCTTGTAGGCAAATGTACATTTGGCATTTGAACAACATGGCCAGCCCATCAGAGTTGCACTCTGCAGTAGAGTTTGAATGCTTGGCAGTTCATCTCAAGAAAGGACTTCAGTGTCTAATTCCTTTTTTTGTCAGTGATCTTCAGAATCTTCCTAAGACAATCAAATGGAAACAATTCAGTTTCTTGGCAAGTGGCTAGTATATAGCTAAGGCTTTACAGGTATACAACAATGAGGTTAGCATAACATCTCTGTAGCCTTTCAGTTTGGTAGGCAGCCTAATACCCCTTTTCTCCTATACTTTCTTTCAGAACTTCCCAAACACTGAGCTTGCTCTGGCAATGCATGTATCAATTTCATCATCTATGTGCACATCCCTGGAAAGTATTCTGCCAAGATAAGTGAACTTATCCTCAGCATTAAAAATTTCTCCATTTGCTGTAGCCAATGGTTCCATGTATGGATGTGCAGTGTTGACTGGTAGAGAACCTATGTTTTCTTGGTGTTAATTGTCAGACAAAAATTAGCATAAGTGGCAGAGAATAAACCCATAATCTGTTCCATCTCAGCCTCAGAGGCTGCATTAAGTATACAATCAACTGCGAACAAAAAGTCATACACCAATTCTCCCTCCACCTTAGTCTTGGCTTGTAGCATTTTCAAGTTAAATAATTTACCATCAGTGCAGTAACTGACCTTGATGCCTTTTTCATCTTTGTTAAAAGCATCTTCCAACATGCTAAAAAACATGGGGGCAAGCACACAGCTCTGCTTTGCTCTATTGGTGACTGGGAAAGCACAAGGGCATCATCCGTTATCCTGAACTGATGTAAGCATGCCATCATGGAATTGGTTCATGATACTGATAGCTTCTCCAGGCAGCCAAATTTGACCTTCCACAAGCCCTCACAATTGACAGTATCAAAGGCCATGGTCAAATTGACAAACATTGTATACAGACTTCTGTTCTGCTCCTGGAATTTCTCCTGGAGTTGTCAGTCAGTAAATACCATATTGACCATTCCTTGATCTCTTCTGAAGCCACACTGGCTCTCATGTAGATGACCATATACCAGGTGAAGGATCAGCCTATTAAGGAGGACTCTGGCAAGAATCTTGCTGGCGATGACTAAAAGAGAGACCCATATGTCCCCCCTCCCACTCCCCCCCACCTTGTGATTGTCATAGAACAATCTATTTCCTTTTCCTTTATAGAGATGAAAAATGGAGGCATCCTTGAACTCCTGGGGAATAACTTCCTCATGCCATATAATCCAGATGATTTCAGTCAGCTTTCGTATAAACAGTGGACCCCCATCTTGTAAATCTCAGCTGGAATAGAATCAGTACCAGGTGCTTTGCTGCACAAAAGGAGCTTAATGGCATTCCAAACCTCTTCTTCAGATGGAAGTTCAGCTAGAGAGGGATTGACTTCAACCTGAGGTATATGGTCAATGGCTTCAGCATTGATTGATGATGGTCCGTTGAAAACATTATTGAAATGTTCTACCTATCTGTGCTGAGTAGTTGAGATGTACCATATGTCTTTGGCCCATAAATAAACTTCAGGGCATCATAAAAGCACTTTGGATTACTATTATCAGCATAAAGCTAAATTTCATCTGCCTTCTTACCGATCCAAGAATCCTTTGTCCCTTTAACCTTCATTTGCACTTGACTTTTGATGGAGTTAAATGCTACCTTCTTAGAGACAGATGAACTATCTTGATGGTAAACCCTGTACAGTTATTTTCATTTAGTAGGTTCTGAATTTTCCCTTCATTTTCATTAAACCAATCTTGATGTTTGTGAGTATTCTGGCCCAAATGAGTAAATGCAGTACAGTACACTGAATCTCTGAAAGCTGCTCATTCTTTTTCTGCTCCACTGCTGCTAACTATGTGTTGACTCAGCTTTCTCTCCAAGTTAGCAACAAACTGTTGACACTTGGGGAAGTACTCTAATCTGTTGACATGAAGTCTTCTGATGGTCATCTTGCCTTGAGGCCTGCTGCTTTAGTTGAATGTGAATGTTTAGGAGAGGATAAGTCTATGATCAGTCCAGCCCTCTGCCACACATCCTTTCATCACTCTCACATCCTATCTGTTCCTTCTCCTTATAATGACATAGTCTATTAAATGCTAATGTTTATTGTGAGGGTGCATCTCTGAAGTTTTATTCTTCTTAGCACTCTACAGCACCTGCTTTTGCCACCTTTAAGATGGGGAAAATGAGTCAGATAGAAGTTAAGTGACTTGTCCAGGGTCTTGTTGTTGTTTAGTCAGATCTGACTCTTTGCGACCAATTTGGGGTTTTCTTGGCAAGGATACTAGAGTAGTTTGCTATTTCCTTGACTAGCTCATTTTACAGATGAAGAAACTGAGGCAAATAGGGTTAAATGACTTGCCCAGGGTCACATTGCTAGTAAATATCTGAGGTCAGATTTGAACTCAGGAAGATGAGTCTTACTGACTCCAGGCCCAGCACTCTATCCACTGATAGATAGTTGCTCTCTACCTGGGATCACACAGCTAGTAATTGTTTGAGGTTGAATTTGAACTGAGAACTTTTCCCCAGCACTCTGTACACTATGGAACCACCGATCTGCCTCTGCTGTTATTTCATGTGGTTACTTTTTATTTTTATATTGCAAGGTAGTGGGGTATGGGAGGGAAGGGATATTTGACCCATGGGATTTCCAAATATATATATGAATGAACAGTGCTAAGACAAAGTGGTACTATGCCTAAAACTTTCACTTTTGTCATTAGAAATAGGCCTTGGAAGCTTTTTCTGTGTTATTTCCAAGTGAAATACTTCAGATACCTTCCACTTTTGTCTTTGGAAATGGTTGTAAGTCTTTTTATCTTTTTATCAAATGAAACACTTTTTAAGCATATTCAGAATCTTCAGTCCCTATGACATGGACTAATTTCCAAGGTTCAAAGAATAACATGAAAATTCTTGGGAGCTTTTGCAAATGCAGAAAATGATCTAAGCTACTTAGCAAGCCTAGCCTGATAGCATCATTTTTTACAAAGCAAAAAGATTCTTGGGGTCTTGGCAAAGATTCTTTTATAGTTCAGAAGATATCCCAGACTTTTCCTTAAATCAGCTTCCTTCTAAAAAGAAAAAAAAAGAACATTCCATCATAAAAGCTAATTGCTGGCTCTAAGGTCTAGGAGTAGGTGGGAGTCAGCAAGGGTGGAGGATAGGAAATGGGATGTGTGCTAGGAGTACTGTGGAAGAGACCTGTGTACTGGTGAGGGAAATGATTGTCTCAGGTGTTTCCTTTCCTGTCCCTTTGGTCACTTTCCATCCTGCCCTAGACTAGTCCTGGACTTATAACTGGGATAAAATCAAGAGTGGACAAGGGTATGGAAGGAGGGCCTCAGTTATTAAGGATATTTGCAGAAGAGGGAGGAAAGGGAAGGGAGGAGGGGATAGGATTTCCAAGGGCAATAGTGAGGAGGGAATGGTACTTCCTGCAATCACTCAGCTGAGGAAGCAATTGGTATAAAAGGGGCATACCTATAGACCAGGAATTATACAAGGGCAAGTCTATGTTTCCCAGAGTACTATTTGGCAGGCAAAATCCCATATGATCAGTAACTACATTTCCTGTGATTTCTGGGCTCAAAAAGTGATTGTCCATTGGGAAAATTTCCCAGGATT
The DNA here is from genome assembly GCF_900497805.2 of Vombatus ursinus. NCBI lineage: Eukaryota > Metazoa > Chordata > Mammalia > Diprotodontia > Vombatidae > Vombatus > Vombatus ursinus. The sequence continues at coordinate 4,254,313 of NW_020951478.1, forward strand.
CCATTTCCCCATTAGAGTGTGACTCTGATACGTAGCAAATCTATCGTGGGCATAGATACTGATGGTTGTCTAAAGACTTTGAGAAGGAAGGATGGTAATTGCAGTTTCCAGTAGCCAGGAATACTAATATACTCCTAAGACTGTAAGACTTAAGGGGATATGGCTGGCAAGATCAAAAAGTAGCTTAATGTTTCATATTCATTCTTCATTCATTCCATACAAACACATCATCCTGGTTCCAGAGACAAAGAGTGAGACTGATGAATACTTCATGAAATCCCCTTCTTACTTCAAGATGTAGTTTCAGCACCAATAGATATGGGATGAGTTTATGCTCTTTTGGGAAGGGTGTTAAGATGCATTTTCCCATTGTTTTGCTTTATTAATTGTTCTAGTACTAATTAAATGCTTTGATTTTAAAATGCACAATAACTACAACAGTGTAAATTCATCCCAAATCTACTACAGGTACCTTGAAAAATAACAATTCTTCAATGCAAAACCCCCAAATGGGGAAAGACAATCAATCAACCAAATATATCAAGCACATCTATGTACCAAGTACAGTGCTAGGCACTGGGGATACAAATAGAATGAATAAAACAATCCCTACTTGTAAAGAGATTACAATCTAGCAGAGGAGATAAGGACATACACAAGTGTATACAGAATGAATATGAAAAGAATAAATACAAAGTAGTTAAATACAAGGTAGTTTGGGAGAAGAAGAGGGAACAAACAAAATGGAGTATCAGGAAAGGTTTCATATAGAAGCTGGTGCTGAAACTGTATAAAAGATCTTATTAAGTATTTGTATAGCCTTGTGCCTGTATTAGTTCATTAAAGGACCAGTGTTGGACCTGGAAAACAAATGATGAAAATAGAAAAATTTGATTTAAAAAGAAAGAGGGAAAACATATTATCAATATAAAAAAAAGAAAAATATCAATTCACAATCAATGAAGAAGCAATAAAAGAAATTATTAGTCATTATTAACCCAATTATATGCCAATAAAACTGACCATCTAAATTTTATATGTACACATAATATGTATATAACAAAATGGCCAGACTAACAGGACCAAGAAATGGAGAAATAAACAATCCAATCTCAGAAAAAGAAGCTGAAGTCACAAATGAATTCTCTAAGAAAAATAAAAACAAACAAGGTTCAGAGGGATTTACAAGTAAATTCTATCAAACATTTAAAGAACAATTAAGTTTACTACAAAAACTATATCAAAACAAAAACAAAAAGGAAAGGAAGGTCCTACCAAATTCCCTGTATGAAACAAGTACGATCTTAATATCTAAACCATAAAGAGTCAAAACAGAGAAAGAAAACTCTAAACCAATATCTGTAATGAGTATTGAAGCAACAGTTTTAAATAAAATGTTAGCAAGGAGACTATAGCAACATATCACAAAGAATATACAGTACAACCTGGCTGGATTTGTAACAGAAATGCAGGACTGGTTCACTATTAGGAAAACTATACACATAATAGAACATATTAATAATAGCAAAAAACACACAATTATATAAATAAATGCAGGAAAATACTTTAAACAAGATACAACACTCTTGTTAAAAACAACACAAAGTATAGGAACAGATTCATCTTTCCTTGGTATGATAGCTAGTATCTATGTCAAACTAAGAGCCAACATTATCTATAATAGAGATAGACCAGAGGTCTTTCTAATAAGATCAGGGGTAAAGCCAAGATGTCCATTATCATCATTACCATTCATTATAGTGCTAGAAATACTAATTATAGAAATAAGACAAGAAAAAGAAATTGAGAAAAAAAGTATAGGCACAAAGGCAACACAATTGTCACTTTTTGCTGATGACATGATGGTTTGCTTGGAGAATCCTAGAGAGTCAACTCAAAACTAACTGAAATAGTCAATCTATCAGCAAGTTCCCCAAAATTGCTGGATATAAAATAAACTCGAATCATCAGTATTTCTATATATTACCAATAAAATCCTGCAGGAAGATAGAAAGAGAAATTGCATTTAAAATAACTATGAATAGTAAAAAATACTTGGAAGTCTACATGCCAAAATACACATAGAAACTATATAAACATCGTTATAAAATGCTCTTTATATAAATACAGATCTAAATAATTGGAGAACTATTAGTTCTCAGGGGTAAGCAAAGCTAATATGATAAAAAAAATTACTACCTGAATTCATTTACTTATTCAGTATCATATCAATCAAACTATCAATGAATTTCTTTATAGAGTTAGAAAAATAGTAACAAAATACATCTGGAGGAACAAAAGGTCAAACATCTCAAAGGAAATAATGAAAAAATGTAGAAAGTAAGAGGGCCTAGCAGTACTTCATGTCAGATTATACTACAAAACTGCAATCATCAAAATAATTTGGTACTAAATAAGAAATAGAGAAGTTGTGAGGGAGTCAAGATGGCAGAGCAAAAGGTCACAACTGTCAAACTTCCCCCAAATGTCTTGTACAAAATTACCAAATCAAATTCTAAGTGGAAAAGTCAATAAAAAGTCAGAGTGAGTCATTGTACCAGCCCAGGGCAGCTTAGATAGACAGAAAGACAGGTCTGTGGAAACTGGGATGAGATCTGACTGGGAGCGGGTTATTACAGAAGCAGCACCAGCTGTGTGCTTTGGAGGCAGCAGTGGGATCAAGGGGCTTGCCTCAATGCACAGGGACAGTAAAGTGACTGAACACCTAGTCAGAAAGAGATTACAGGGTTCCCCTGTACTAGCACTGGACACAGAATATGGGCAGATCTGTAGCCTATTACCCATTCCTGGGTCACAATTCTAGGACAGAGAAGAGCAGTCACAATCACAAGAGAGTGGTCATAATCACCAGGTCCTTACCTGAATTAAGACCAGAGTGTAGAGCAAGAGAACAGTAATCTGAGCTCTTCCTGGATCACACCACCTGGAAGAACCAAAAACCTATAGGCCTCCAGATCAAGTTACAGAAGCTCAGGCTAGCTAGCTCTCCAGAGATGAGCAAAGACCAAATCTAATATGTAGTCCAAAGTCAGGAAATAGGCTGAAAAAAATGAGCAAATAGACAAATAAAAAGAACCAGACAATAAAAAGCTTCTATGATGACAAGCTTAAGATACAATCTTAGGAGACAATGATATAAAAACACAGACAAGTAAATCCTCAAAGAAAAATGCATATTGGACTACAAAAATTCTTAGAAGAGCTAAAGAAAGAAATAAAAAGAGCATTAAAAAACAAATAAGAGTTATAGAGGAAAAATTGGGAAAAGAAATAAGAGCAATGGAAGAAAATTATGAAAAGAGAATTAGCAACTTGGTAAAACTTGGTAAAAAACCTCACTTAAAAAAACAACTCCTTAAAAATTATAATTGGTTAAGTGGAACTTGACTAATGATGACTCCATGAGATACGAAGAAACAATAAAACAAAGACAAAAGACTGAAAAAGCAGAAGAAAAATATGAAACATCCAATTGAATAAACAAATGACTTTGAAAATAGATCCAGGAGAGATTTAAGAATTATTGTATTACTTGAAAGCCATGATTGAAAAAAAAAGAAATAGAAATTGACAGTTGAAAAAGATTAGATATAAATTATACTGAAGCAAATGAGCACAGTAGTCTGGTGTTGATAATCCCAGAGATCTCAGCTATAGGTGCAAGGACTCCAACAAAAACCATTAGGAAAATTGCACAACAATCTGACAGAAATTGTGTCTCGATCAATATTTCATGCTACACATCAGGATAAGTTCCAAATGGATATATGACTTACACATAAAGGGTGACATCATAAGCAAATTAGAGGAACAAGAAAGAAAGCACCTCTTGAATCTATGGATAAGGGAAGAGATCATGACCAAACAAGAAGATCATAGAAGGGGAAATGGACAATTCTGATTATATACAGTTAAGAACGTTTTTGCACAAACAAAATCAATGCAGATAAAATTATTAGAGAAATAGGCAAATGGGGAGAAAACATATTTGCAATAAGTTTCCTTTCTAAAATGATCTCTCAAGGCTGAGTTCTAAAGGAAAGAAGACTGACAAGAGATAGCCTCATACCAGACACAGGTTTGCAAAAAAAAGTCATGCACTCATGTGCTGACCCAGTGAAAGAAGACTATTCCCTCTATTGGTCCTCCAGAATCGTTCTCAAGTAAAGACATAAAGAAAGACTTTAAGGGCAGAGAATGTAACTTCGATATATTCGTGGAATTTTGGCTCAGCAGCCAATTAAAAGTGTCCTTCCAGCAGACAGAAAACAGTAAGGAGATATCTGAACCTCTTCTGAAGAGGTGGTGGCAGAAGGAAAGGGCACTTCCATCACCCCAAGAGGGTGCTACACAATGAAATACAGAGACCTGACACACCTTTCCTGTTTTGACTGCCATGATATTCATTGGAAAGACATCTTGGTATAGTGAAGAGAGGGGCAGGACAAAGAATCATAAAGACCTGAGTTCAATTCATTTATCTAATGCTTAATACCGGTATGGCCATAGGCAAATCGTTAAAACTGTCTGATCCTCAGACAGTATTCTAAGATTGGGGGAAAAATATCATTTCTAAATTTTCTTCACTTCTCAAACATATAGGGAACAGGTTCAAATTTATAACAGTAAGAGCTATCCCCAATGGATAAATGGTTAAAAAATATGAATAAGCAGCTTTCAGAGGAAGAAATTCAAGCCATCTTATTTTTTAAATGTTCCAAATCACTAATAATTAGAGGAATGCAAATAAAAATAACTGAGGTGTCACTCTGTATCTATCAGATTGGTAAAGTTGACCCCCAAAAAAGTGACAAATGCTGAAGGTTTTGTGGGAAAACATGTACATTTATGCATAGTTGGTAGAACTGTGAGCTGATCCATTCATTCTGGAAAGCCATTTGGAACTATGCCAAAAAGTTATTAAATTGTACTTATCCTTTGACCTAGGGATATTGTTACTTTGTCTATACCCTTGAAGAGCTCAAAGAAAGAAAAAAAGTGACTCATATGTACAAAAATATTTTAGAAGCTCTTTTTGTCGTGGCAAAGGATTAGAAACTGAGAAAGTATCTATCAGTTGGGAGTGGCTGACCAAATTAATAGATAAGAATGTAATAAAATACTATTGTGCTAGAAGAAATGATTAAAGTAAAGTTTTCAGGGAAAAAACAGAAAGATTTGCATGAACTGATGTAGAGTGAAATGAACAGAACCAGAACAAAAAAAAAATTATACAATAAAAACAAAGGTGTAAAGACAAACAACTTTAAAAGGTTTGGAGCATGGGTAGAAAACCTGTGGCCTCAGGACACATGTGGCCTTCCAGGTCCTTGGGTGTGGGCTTCTGACTGAATCCAAGTTTCACAGAACAAATCCCCTTAATAAAAGGATTTGTTCTGTAAAACTTGGACTCAATCAAAGGGTCACATTTGAAGACCTAGAGGACCATCTTTGGCTTTGAGGCCTCAGCTTCTTCACCCCTGGCTTAGGGTTGTGTTCAATATAATGACTGAATATAATTCCAGTGGACTCATGATGAAACAAGCTAATGATGGATTCAGAACACACATTCAGATTTTTTTTTCCTGAATATGGCTAAGATGTTAATTTGTTTTGCTTGATTATGTTTGTAACAGAGTTTTGTTTTGTCTTTGCTTTCTCAATGGGAGGATGAGTTGAAGGGAAAGAAGAAAAATAATCTTAAAATTAAATTAAATTTAAAAAAAAGGAAAACAATGATGAAACATGCTGTCCTCCAAATAAAAGTGAGGGACTGTGGGTGCTAAAGGTTGCATATATTATCAAATAGAATTATTTTGTCTGATTGTTTTGTTTATTTTTCTTTTTGATAAAGAAGGATATGAAGGGTTGCTTCGGGAAATGAGTATGGTATAAAAAAATCCAAAAGGCATCAATACTTTTTTTTTAATGAAGAGTTGAAAAAATAAAAAGAAATGTGTTTTCCTTATCTAGTCTACTTGCATGTACATTCTGACTAAGATAACCCAATTTTAGAAGAAGGAGAGAAAAAAGCATTTATTAAGCACCTACTATATGCCTGACACTGTGCTAAATACTTTATAAATATTATCTCATTTGATCCTCACAATAACCTTGGGTTATTGTTGTTGTTCAGTCCATTCAGTCGTACCCAGCTCTTCATGATGTCCCCATTTGGTGTTTTCTTGGCAAAGATACTATAGTACTTTGCTATTTCCTTCTCTAGCTGTTTTTACAGATAAGGAAACTGAAGCAAACAGGGTTAAGTGACTTGCCCAGGGTCACACAGCTAGTAAGTATCTGAGGTCATATTTGAACTCAGGTCTTCCCAAGCACTCTATCCACTGTACTACCTAGCTAGGCTAACAATCCTGGGATTGTTAGGTACTATTATTATACCCATTTTACAGCTGAGGAAACAGATAGAAGTTCAGTGACTTGTCCAGGGTCACACAGCTACTTAGGTGTCTGAGGGCAGATTTTCTGACAAGTCCAACACTATGTCACCTACCTGCCCTTAGTGGTTTCCAGTAAAGCTGGGATAGCAGCTTGAATAGGTTATACTTAATCACCTAGCATTGCCCACAATGAACCTAGTAGTTCATATGAATCTTAGAACAGGGATGGGGAACCACATGTGGCCCTGTAGGTCCTCAAATGCAGCTCTTTGAATCCAAACTTCACAGAACAAATCCTTTTATTATCTAGATTCTAAAATAAAGTGGAACACAAGATACCTTCACAGGACTTTTCTGGGACTGTTTATGACTACTTAGCAAGCTTGGGGGTCATGTTATTGCTACCTGCTTGAGCATTTCAGGGACTCATTTAAGATCTTAGGCAAGCATCTATACTGCATTGTAGTTTTAAGGTGTAAATTATTCATGCCAGTCACGTTTTGTGACTAAATTACCTAGCTTGAATTGCTTGTACTAGTAGCATCTGCCCTAATAACCTACAATAGTATAAAAAAGGTGTTGTACTGGGGAAAAACCAAGAAAAAAACCTTGAAGTATGTGGTAGATCAATAGGAGACCATTTTGATACAATCAGCATTTTGTAAAAGCCTTATGATTTTCCCAAGATTTATAGCAATGAAGAAAGTTAACTCTGTTGTAGACACTTTGCAGATCAGGACATCTGAATCACTGGAATACTAAATATTTCACATAAATTGACACAACCCAGGGAGAGAATTGTAAATAAAAATCAGGGTGGTGGTTGTTGTTCAGTCGTTTCAGTCATATCCAAATCTTTATGATCCCATTTGGGGTTTTCTTGGCAAAGATACTGGAGTGGTTTGCCATTTCCTTCTCTGAGGAAACTGAGGCAAACAGGGTTAAGTAACTTGCCCAGGGACACACAGCCAGATTTGAACTCAGGAAGGTGACTCTTCCTGACTCCAGTTCCAGCACTCTATTCACTGTGCCACTTAGCTGCCCCCCAAAATCAGAGACTGGGTTTCAAATCCATGGTTTCTAGATAGATAGTAACAATGAATTAACTTCTCCATTATGACTTTAAAAATCGTTTTCTTCCAAGAAATGTGAGGAGTAAGAACAAAAGCTAAGCCTTTGGATCTTTCCTTTCTGGTTAGAAGTCAACCATGTTTAGTAGTAATCAATAACATGGCCCTTTGGCTAACTTTTTATCATTAGGAACATCATCCTGGTGTAAAACTGGCCTGACTCTGCTTGTTACATGGTCTGGCTCCTCTTGAACATAAGTGCCAAAAGCGTTCTCCTTCCCTCCTTTAGAATAAACATGGCAAACCAGGACTGACACTCTGTTGCCTAGGGATTTTAAAAAAGGAGAAAGAACTAATATACTAAGGGGTAATGGTATTGAGGGACATTGCAAACCAAGAACTAGAATGACAGGAAACAAACCTAGTTGATCAAGACAAAAAAAAAATGTGTCAAGAAATGGTAACCTTAGAGGAGAGGCAAATTAGTTGAACTCTGAAGGCAAGAGAAGAATATAGTCTTTTTAATAACTAATGTCAAATTAAGCTAACGGGGATATAAATGAGATAAGAAAGGGGCTGAAGAGCGTAGAATAGTTACAAATAATAATGCTTTCAAGTTATCATTAATTTCTAATGTCAGTCCATTATTAGGATAGAGATTGAGAATAAGTCAACAAGCATTTATTAAGTACCTACAGTGCCAAGGGATAAGAGAATGAAACAATTTCTGTTCACAAGGAGCCACCTTTCTATTGAGGGGGACAACAAGTATACATATTAAGAATATATTAGATAAATATAAAGAAAATAAATATAAGGTAGGTAGGGAGAGCAAAGGCTTTATGTAGAAATGGTAAATGAGCTATGACTAGAAGGAAAAAGGGATTCTGTGAGGCAGAAGTGAGAAGGGAGCACATTCCCAACATAGGGGAATAGACTATATAAAGGTATGGAGATGGAATTTGGAATGTCATCTATGAGAGAAAACCAGTTTGGCTGAATTGTAGTGCGAGGGGAAGGGAAATCAAATTTAATAAGGTTGGAAAGATAGTTTAGGGTCAGGTTTTCAAAGGCTTTAACATTAAATAGGAATCTATATTTTATGGCAGAGGCTTCAGGGAACCATTGGAGTTGATTGAGTAAGAGAGTGTCACTCTGCATTTTTAAGGGAAAAAATTGGAAGCAGCACGTAGGATGGACTGGAATGATGAAAAATCTTATTTAGGAAAACCAATTAGGGAGCTGTTGGAATAATGTAGATGAGAGGTGATGAGGGTCTTAAACTAAGATGGGAGCTGTAACAATGGAGAGAAGTGAGACATAGAGGGGGGAAAAGTTAAGATTTGGCGTGGATTGAATATCTTCCTCCCGATACATTGGGGGGAAGAAAAGTGAGGAAGCAGGGGTAATGCTGAGGTTATGGACTTGGGAAACTAAAAGAATGGGTTCCTCTTACATTGGTCTTTCTAAGAACAGAGTTCTGTGTAACATACTGATGTAAATAATTCTAACTGGCTGCTGATCTATATTATGTAGCAAAAGCATTTCCTTTGACTTACACATAGTAGCAAAAGTTGGCATCCTGTTTGGCTTCTTATCCTCAGCTGCAAATTAGGTCTAAAAGCTTTATGGATAGTTCTACAATGATGTGATAATCATCAGTATTTCCTGGTCAGTGAGTAGCAGCCACTCACTTCTTTTTCCACGGATATCCCGCCCACCCCCACATCCCCCTTTTTATGGTTTTCTCTCTTTTATTATGTTGCCTTTACAATAACTTTGGTGCCAACAACTAAGGCACTATTTTTCTTGTGATGGATTTATCAGTCCTCTATTTTGACTATTAATTGGTATTCGAAAACGGTGCCACAGATTAAATGCTCTGCTCCAACATGGTTTCTCTAGATTGACAGTGCTACCTTCTTTCCTTCCATACATCCAAGAAGAGAAGTTGGCCCTCATAGAGTCTCCATACACATTTCTGGGAGTGACACTTTTATTTGGAAATGTTACTAGGTCCTTGGTTTCCTGTTCTGTGTTTTGGAAGTATTAGCTTTTCTTCCAATTCTTCCCATTCACTAGAAGTGGGGAAGTGCATCTTCTAGTAAATAAACAAATATATAAGTATTTAGAAGTTTGAACTTGAAATGATGTATAAAGAGTTCAGAACTGCATTTATCTAAGGTATTCAGCTCTAAAATCCTATGGTTCTAGACTTCTGTGTTCCTTTTTTCATCCTTTGTTTTCAAAGGAGATATATATATATACACACACACACATACATACATATAGACAAACATATATCTATACATATCCATTTTTATTCACTGTATGTGTATATTATAGATACAGATATAGATATATTCATAGTACTTTAAGATTTGCAAAGTACTTTACAATATTATCTCATTTGATCCTCACAACAACCCTGACAGGTAGACACTATTATTACCTCCATTTTACAGAAGAGGAAATTGAGGCAAACAAGTGAAGTAACTTGCCCTGGGTCACACCTAAAAGCTAATAAGTATCTGAGGTTGGATTTGAATTCAGGTCTTCCTGCCTTCAGCACCAGCTTTCTATCCACTGTACCACCTAGCTACCTCCAGCACTGTATCTACTGTGCAATTCCGAACCTTCCCTGTGTCTAACTCCAGTCTTCTCTTGGCATGGCTCTATTTTTTGTAGTATGTGCCTTGAATGGTCAGTGTTTGGAAGAGGATGAGTGTTGTTATAGAAAATCCATTCACAAATAACTCAAAGTTTACTAGAGTGTCTTCTGTGAAAAGATGAAGGTCTGAGTCAGCTCCAAGGTGACACAAAATGTTCTCTACTTACATTGGAGACCACTCTGGTACAAGTTAGTCATTATTTTCCTTTTGTATTCTTTAGTATCTTGTACCTTTCAAATTCTTCGTGTGTGTTCTGCAGTGATTCTCAGTTGTTTCTGTTGTAAACTCACATGAAAGCCTGCTTATCCTTTGCCTGACAGCTGATGCAATACTCATTTTGCTGATGAGAGTGGGATTCTGTTGAATCTTGACATTGGCAAGTTGAAAAATTATATTTCTCAAGTACTCCTGTAAGAGAATGACTGTGGCCTTCAGAATGATTGTGAACTCCAACATGGAACATAAGGAGACCCTGCATACTTGTGTATATAATTCTCTCTCTCTCTCTCTCTCTCTCTCTCTCTCTCTCTCTCTCTCTCTTTCTCTCTCTCTCTTTCTCTGTGTCTCTGTCTTTGTCTCTGTCTGTCTCTCTGTCTCTCTCTCTCTCCAGTGTTTTCTATGGGACCTATTCAAGAAACTCAGAGAAGTATAGACTACCAGAATAGGAAGTAATCTTGGGAAGATCTTAGTCTCGTCCTTTTATTTTACAGATGAGAAAATTGAATCTCAGAGGGGTTAATTAATTTGCTCAAGATCATACATTAAGTTAATAACAACACTTGAGCTAGAATTCAGGTCTTTTGACTCCTTCATTATACTATACTGCATCACACCAGCTAGTAAAACTTGCCAAGTTTTTCTTTGCTGTTCTACACAGGATCCAATCCTGGGCTGGCATCTGTGTGGCACAGTAGATAGAGAGCTGGGCCTAGAATCAGGAAGAGCTGTGTTTCTACCAAACTTATTTGGCTTATGGTCTCCTTTAAAAAGAAAATTACATAGCACTGTCCCCTCTCCCTCTGGGAACATACTTTTTTTTAACTCTTAAACAATTTTTCTGAAATCTGCATCATTTCAAAAAAAATAAAATATATATATTTTTAAAATGACACGTCTTAAATTTAATAATTTATTGTAAATTTGTGGGGTTTTCCCCCACAATGAAATTTTGGTGACGCAATTGCATCATGTAACTGTGCAGTATCGTGTTGTAAACAAGTCATTACATGCACATATTCCTGCCTATGCATGCTGGGCTTCCCAACATTGAGTAACACACTTGCCTGCCAACACTTGCTTGTTAAGGCCTGTCATTGTACTTGACCACTGATAGGTCATAACTTGCATTTTGTGTGTTTATTTGAAATATAATGTAATCACTATGACTTTAACTCTGTTGCACAACAGATGAAACATGTGCGAACGGTTTTTCAAAATTTTCTTATCTTCTCTTTCCTTATGTTTTCACTGTTCCCATATTTTTATTCAATGCCCCCCACTTGCAACTAAGGCTACTACCACCCCCCTGGATCATGCCAGTGCTCCCCCAGGGAGCGTTAATGTCCACTTTGGGAACTTATGAGACATTTGCTATCTGTGTGACACAGGGTAAGTCACTTAACCTCTGTCTGCCTCAGTTTCCTTAACTGCAAAATGGGGATATAATACAGTGATAATTACATATCTGTATATGTATATATTATATATATTATATATAATACATATGTACATAATGCTGCTCCTCCCAGACCATAAGTTACTGTAATCATTTAGCCAGAAAGTAGCTACCTTTTTTTTTTGTTGTTATAAAAGTTGTTTTTGAATTATTCTCATAGGTGTATGTTATTTCTTCCACTTTGTCACTCTGTTGATACTTCAGATACCTGGAAGAAAAACACCAGATGGCTTTAAAGGTGCTTCTAATAGCTCTGCTGTTGTCAACACACCCTGAAAGGAACATTCCATAGTCAATCAACATGGTGATGACACATGGTCTAGCTGCTGTCCAGACCTTGTACATTACAGGCCCCGTGACCTCAATTACAGTAACAGGAACCCACCTTGGTTCCTTTAATTCATACACACACACACACACACACACACACACACACACATATGTATATATATATATATATATAGATAGATAGATAGATAGATAGATAGATATAGATAGATAGATAGATAGATAAATACTCACCTAATAAAAATGAGCAAAGAATAGGTGCAGACAACGTAGCATCAAGAATACAAACAATCTTAATCATAAAAAAGAACAAATATGTGTTTATTTTAGAAGGCCTCATATAAATCTGGTTAGAGACAATGATGACAGATCTTGAAATTTATTTAGTCAGCAGAGAGAAGGGAATAAATGTTTCGAAGTGATTCCTATGTGTCAGAAACTGTGCTAAGTGCTTTTCAAATATGATTTCTTTTGATCCTTACAACCATTCTGGGAGGCAGGTGCTATTATCACCCCCATTTTGCAGTACTTTTGCTTCATCTTTTCCATTGGAAGGAAGGGAATCTAAATAACTGAGAGGGAAAGGTAATGGGAAGATACTAAAAAGGTGAACTGGGTTGAGGATAGGGAAAGGATCCATGGTGCTGGGTGCTTTATAAGTAAGCTGTGCCAACCAAAGCAATCTGTGGCAAGATTTTACTTCATTTTTGATCGGACACCTGTGTTCCAAAAACTCTCATAGTTCTGTCTTTCTTGACGATTTTTGTTTCTTGTCTTGTTTTTTTAATTTCCCCTAAATTTCTTAGTAAGCATTCTCAAAAACAAACAAACCCCTAACTTTCTTCAACTGAACTGAAAAAGAACAGGGGGCACTTTTTCTGTAACTGGGTCATAGGAAGATAAAGGGATCCACAAATCCTTAGTAACCTAATACAGTGATTGCCTAATACTGCCTAGCTCTGGATCCTGTGTAGATCTGGTAAATAGATAAAGCATTTGTTTAGTACTTACTATGAGTTAGACACTGTGCTAAGTGCTGGGGATACAAATACCTGCCCTTGAGGAGTTTGTATTTTAATGAGGGAAGATGACTCACAAAGCAGAGCCGCAAAGTGGAAGAAAGGCAAGACTCACCTGGTCATGGTGGAGAGATGGCCTGGAAGTGGCCTGGTGGACTGGTTCCCAGATAAAGGAAGATGAGTTAAACTCTGAATTATTGGAATTACTAGAATTTATCAGAGCCAGGTGACCCAGGGGCGTACTCGAAGGTCACAGTGAAGGTGAAATGAAGAGGATCATTGGAATGTAGGCAGCATGGTGAGCGGAAAGAGTAGGGAACCAACAGAGATAGAACTGGGACTAGCTGGGCCTGGGTCATACCCTCACATCTGCCATCTTCAATAAACTCTCTTTTTCAGAAAACTCATAAAGATATTTGATGCCATAATTTTTTGTGGTTACATAATTAAAATGACCAGGCATTCTTTATTAGGCAAGACAGTTCTGAAATTTAACTCCTCATCCTTAGCAATGAGCCCTCTCTATTCCTTCTCTTTCTCTAAATATACCCAGTATAGATGTCCAACAGTGGAACACACTGATTTCAGTAATGAGTAATTGTTGTCACTGGAAGTGTTCAAGTAGGGACCTTTGTTTGCAGGGATGTTGTAGGGGGAATTCCTTTGGTGGATGGGAGGTTAGACTGGATCACTTTGGACTTTAAGATTCTATATTCTTTGGAAATATGTTACATCATTGCACATATATAACCTGTATCAGATTGCTCACCATCTTAGGGCAGGGGAAGATGAGGGAAGGAGGAAGGAAATTTGAAACTCAAAACTTTTTCAAAATGAAATGTTAAAAACTGTCTTTACATGTAATTGGAAAAAATTAAAATATTTTATTTATATTTTTCAAATTTATTTTTAGTATTCAGCATTAACTTTTATAAGATTTTGAGTACCACATTTTTTTCTCCCTTCTTCCTCTTCCCCCTCTCCAAGATGGCATGCAGTTTGATATAAGCTATACATGTACAGTCATATTAAATGTATTTCCACATTAGTCATATTGTGAAAGAAGAATCAGAACAAAAGTGAAAAACCATAAGAAAGAGAAAGCAAGAGAGAGAGAGAGAGAGAGAGAGAGAGAGATTGAGTGAGAGAGAGAGAGAGAGTTTGTATTCAGACTCCATAGCTCTTTCTCTGGATGTAGATAGCATTTTCCACCATGAGTTTATTGGAATTGTCTTAGATCATTGCATTACTGAGAAGAGCAAGGTCTATCAAAGTTGATCCTCACACAATGTTGCTGTTACTGTATACAATGTTCTCCTGGTTCTGCTCACTTCACCCAGCCTCAGTTCATGTTTTTCTGAAATCTGCCTGCTCATCATTTCTTATAGAACAATAGTATTCCATTACATTTGTATACCACAACTTGTTCAGCTATTCCCCATTTGATGGGCATCCCCTCAATTTCCTATTCTTTGCCACCACAAAAAGAGATGCTATAGATATTTTTGTGCATGTAGGTCCTTTTCCCTTCTTAATGATCTCTTTCAGATACGGACCTAGGAGTGGTATTGTTTGATCAAAGGGTATGTATAATTTTATGGCCTTTTTGGTATAGTCCCAAATTGTTCTCCAGAATGGTTGAATCAGTTCACAACTCCACCAACAGTGCATTAGTGTTCCAATTTTCCCGCATCTTTTCCAACATTTTTCATTTCCTTTTTTTTGTCATATTAGCCAATCTGATAGGTATGAGGTGGTACCTCAGAGTTGTTTTAATTTACATTTCTCTAATCAATAATGATTTAAAGCATTTTTTCATATGACTATGGATAGCTTTAATTTCTTCATCTGAAAACTGCCTGTTCATATCCTTTGACCATTTATCAATTGAGGAATGACTTGTATTCTTATAAATCTGACTCAGTTCTCTATGTATTTTAGAAATGAGGCCTTTGTCAGAGACACTGGCTGTAAAAATTGTTTCCCAGCTTTCTGCTTTCCTTCTAATCTTGGTTGCATTGACTTTGTTTGTGAGAAAACTTTTCAGTTTAATATAATCAAAATTATTCATTTTGCATTTCATAATTTTCTCTATCTCTTGTTTGGTCATAAATTCTTCCCTTCATAGATCTGACAGGTAAATGATCCTTTGGTCTTCCAATTTGCTTAAAGTATCACCCTTTATATCTAAATTGTGTACCCATTTTGACCTTATCTTGGTATACAGTGTAAGATGTTGGTCAATGCCTAGTTTCTGCCACATTATTTTCCAGTTTTCCCAGCAGTTTTTGTTAAATAATGAGTTTTTATCCCAGAAGCTGGAGTCTTTGAGCTTATCAAACAATAGATTACTATAGTCGTTGACTAACTGTTTCTTGTGTACCTAACCAACTCCACTGAACCACCACTCTAAAAAATAAAATATTATTAAAATAGATTCTATATTCTTTATATACTCGATGCCTTGATTTACTGCCCTCTTCCTCCTCCTCCCCCCTTCTCTTTATTTCTCCCCCATCCTATCCCTTATTTTCCTCTTTTGCTCCACACCCCAGCCTACAATTTTCATTTGTTATTAATCTTACCTGTTTCCCTTGGTTTTTTCTCTGGCCCCACTAACCTCCTCTTTGCCATTATTACTCTGTATGAGTCTGGACACCAGTAACCCTAACAATTTTATTCTTTTAAACATCCTAAGGGAGGCCCAAGATTTATCAGCTTTTCCCTCACAGCATTGTTGTGAGGAAAGTATTTTGTGTCTTTAAAGTGCCATATGAGTACAAGTTGCTTCTATCATATCATCATCATCATCATTATCCCCCTGTTTTCTACATAGGCATAATTTTAAATCCTGGTGTCTTTACTTAGCATTTCTGAAATTGGTACTTTTTCACTACTTTCATACATCATAAGTTATTCTTAAGATTTAGTTTATTGCACATGAATTTGGCATAAATTCACCAAATGATTCTTCATATATTTTTAACTTTAACAAATAATAACACAGCCAAAGTGTTATTTATGATAACAATGATGACTCTTTCTTTTTTATTTCTTTGCATTTTGTCATATAAGTAAAGCCTACTTACTCCTTACATTTCCTAATGATCATGAGATCATAGATTTGGAGATAGAAAGGACCTTGCAAGGTGATCCAGCTGATGTGTGTAAAGTGCTTTGAAACCCTATATAAATGTAAATGATAATAGAAATATTGTTAATTATTATTTTTTCTCACAACTACACATGATTACCAACACAGGGAGTAGGAACATGTTCTGTTCCAAAGAAAGGTAGTGTCTGCATATACAAACACACACACACACACACACACAGAGTAGTTTTTAAAAATAGCTTAAGGCTCAGTTGGTTAATTAATCAGGGTACTGTATTAACCTGTAGCTTGATGTAATTATCTAGATCTGCTTTTATAAAACATGCATTAGGAATGAATCCAGTAGAAGCCAAGGAGAGTTTTCAGAAAACACATGATTGAGTAAATGTTATGAGATATTATCTAGTTAGAAGCAGATCCCAACTAGTGAGAGATGGAAGTATTCAGGCTGATGAGCCAGCCAGCAAATACATTACTCTCTTGTAGTTCATTGGGTGATACTCAAGACTGTATGGGCCATATTCGAAAAAAGTATGTCCATGCTATGCTATTGTAATTTGACTTGAAAAACATAACTTTTGGGATAAAATCTCCTCTGGTTATAAATGAAAACAACACAAGTACACATACACATACACATACACATACACATACACATACACATACAC
>NW_020951478.1:4271248-4340844 GCF_900497805.2 Vombatus ursinus
TACACATACACATACACATACACATACACATACACATACACATACACATACACATACCAGTAACAGATGGTAATTAACACTTACTAAAAATGTATGTTAATATGAATAAAATGGCAACTTTTATGAACTTAAATCTTATATCATGGCTAGCTGTGATAAGGAAATTCCATTAAGGAAACTCCTCTCTTTGCTTGCAGAGGGAATTCTGAGCTATCTATAGCAATACTGGATTTGCAATATTGGGTATTTGGCAGTTGGACTAGAAAAAGCTGCTATTAAAGATATTGGTTAAAATAGCCTGAAAAATGACAAATTTTGTACAGATGTGAAAAAATTGGGACACTAATGCACTGTTGGTGGAGTTGTGAACTGGTCCAACCATTCTGGAGAACAATTTGGAACTATTCCCCAATTTGGAACTGTGCATGCCTTTGACCCAGCAATATTACTACTAGGTCTACATCCCAGAAAGTTCACAGAAAATGGGGAAAACTCTATTTGTACAAAAATATTTATAGTAGCTTTTTTTGTGGTGGCAAAGAAATGGAAGCTAAAAGGATGCCTATCAACTGGGGAATGGCTGATCAAGTTGTGGTATATGATTGTGATGGAATACTATTGTGCTATAAATGATGAGCAGGATGGTTTCAGAAAAAAACTGGGAAGGCTTATATGAACTGATGCAGAATGAAGTGAACAGAACCAGGAGAACATTGTGCATAGTACAGCAATAGTGTAAGGATGAACTGTGAAAGACTTAGCTACTCTGATCAAGGCAATAATCCAAGATAATTCCAAAGGACCCATGATGAAAAATGCTGTCCACCTCCAGAGAGAAAACTGATGAATGATGATTGCAGATTGATGCATACTTTTTAAACTTTATTTATCTTTATAGTTTTGTTTGTGTTTTCTTTTGCAACATGACTAATATGAAAATATATTTTACATGACTTCAGATATATGTTGTTGTCCAGTCATTTCATTCATGTCTGACTCTTTGTGATCCCATTTTAGGTTTTCTTGGCAGACACTGGAGTGGTTTGGCATTGCCTTCTCCAGTTCATTTTACAGATGAGGAAACTGAGGCAAACAGGGTTAAGTGACTTGTCCAGGGTCACAGAGTTAGTAAGTGTCTGAGGCCAGATTTGAATCCAGGTAGATAATCTTTCTGACTCCAGGCCTAACACTCTATTGATTTTGCCACTTAGCTGCCTTAATGGTGATATGTAAATGTCAGCTCTTAATGGGAAGTCATTTTCTGTGATTACACAACTAGCAAACTTCAGTCATTAGCAGGATACAAACCTCATTCTTATGATGCTCCAGCCAGCTCTCTTGCCCCTACATACACTGCCTCTTCATCAAATTTACTCTTTCTGAATTCCAGAGGCAGAGAATCTGTTATATTAAGAACTTTCACATCAGACACAACCTCCTGGTAATCTTTGGACCACAGTTGCACTGGAGCAGGGGTGGGCTATACCCCTTTGGAGGATAGTCTAGAGCCAGGGGTGGGCCTTTTGCCCACCAAATGCGGCTTTTTGACTGATCCAAACTGTGAAGGGCCGCACTTGAGGAACTAGAGGGCCACATGTGGCCTCAAGGCCACAGATTCCCCACCCCTGGTCTAGGCCTTCAAAACCCTTCCCTGAGTTATTCCCAGATCAAACCTGAATTGTAGGCAGCAACTCTGGTGTACAGGAAAGACCAGTAGTCTTGGAATGAGGTAAATCTGGATTTAAATCCTGGTGCTTATATTTACTAGCAGTATAATCCTGAGTAAATCACTTACATGTTCTTAACTTCAGTCTCCTCATCTGTAAAATGGAGATTATAATACTTGTACCACCTGCCTCATGGGATTGTTGTAAGGAAAATATTATCCAGGTGTGAGTTATTCTTCTTCTTCTTCTTCTTCTTATTATTTAGATTTTTGGAATTGCGTCAGAAGAGGATCAATCTTTACAAGGATGTGTATGTAGAGAGGGAAAAAGGAGAACAAGGCATTAATGACATACCAGATGTCTCAAAGGTTGTATTACTGGAACATTTAGGTATGTAGATAAAAAGTCAAAATCCAAATTGCCTTTAGGAAGGAAAGATAAAGCCTTTATGAATCGCCTACTGTGTGCCAAGTACTTTACAAATATCATCTCATTTGATCCTCACAACAACCTTGCGAGGTAGGTGCTGTTATCATCCCCATTTTACATTTGAGGAAACTAAGGCAGTCAGAGGTTAAGTGACTTGCCCATGGTCACACAGCTAGGATTTTAACTCAGGTTTTACATGACTCCAGGCCCAGCACTCTATCCACTGCACCACTTACAAAAATAGTCAGTAATAGCAGTGATGGACCACATTTATACAGTGCTTTAAGGTTTGTAAGGTATATTACATAAAATTCTTACAACTATTCTGGGAGACCAGTTATAGTCTCACTCCAGGAGACTTATTACTAGTCACAGCAGTTTCTGATTAATGTTTTGACCTGTAGCCTAATTGAAAGAGTCTGTTATATGAATGGTTTCCTAATACAAGAGATTTACCCCAAGCCTTGCTGACCCCATCAATCTCCTGGGGCCTCAGCTCCTCCGAGGAAAGGATCCAGAGTACCTTTGCCCTAAGGCTTTCTTGTACTTCTTTTATACAGGTAAGATTTAGAACCAGAAGGGACCTGTCATGTTAATTCAAGTTCCTCCTTTAACAGATGAGGAAACTGGCCCAAAGATATTTTTGTAACTTGCCCAAGGTTACACAAGTAAGAAATAGTAGGTTTAGGATTCAAATTCCACTACACCAGGCTGCCCTCTAACTTCATTGGTCCCTAAACCTCGTCTTGATGCACTGAGTTCCTGACTTTAGTCCCTGAGTTATCTTGGCTTGTTAGGTTCAGATATCAGCTCTACCCTAGTCACTGATAATGTTTCTCCAGTCTCCTGATCCTGCCAGTGTCCCTAGATTTCCTGTCCTCAGTCCATCCTCCTCTCCCTTCAGACCAGCAGAATTCTAAGCTACTTCAGGCTAAGTGGTGTCTAAACTTGCTAAAATTTTGAGGTTTACTTGGCTCCATCATCTCTCAGGTTTGGAGCCCGAAATATGCTTCTTCAAAGGACAGAACACTCCACCCCCATCCATTTCTGATGAGCTCACCTTAGAACTGAACCCATTCACCCAGGCTAGGCTTTTCCTCAGCCAATCAGGAAACTTCCTGATAGTGAGTAGCCATTAATTATACATCACAACCTAAACAAGCACCTCTTCCTTTGCCCAGGGAGGTGAAGGGTTAAGGACCTTACAATGGATATTCCTACAGTGATCTTCACTCCATAAAAACTACAACAAAATACCCTGAAATTTCCCCAAACCAGCTCTTTGGTCCCTCCAGGTTTGTGGGCTGTTGTGGTTTTATGACCTTGTAAACCAGTTTTCCTAGGAATAGGCAATATGACCTGTGAGGTGTGAACTCAAAGATATTTCTCACTATTACTAATATCAGCAGAATTGAACTGTCTCCACAAAGCAGGGAGATTAGGCATGGAACTAGAATACTAAACTGTAAGGCAGACAGACATCACTGCTCCCTCTAGTCCCCTCTGGGGTAGTCTGACCCAGGTTTTAAGCGTTTCTACTCCAAGGTAAACATGCACCATTTTTGCCAACATTATGACTAAACAGTAGCTAGTTGTGGAATAAAAATCATAGTTTAAATTAATGGCAGACCTTTAGACATTTTCAGAGTAGATGGGTTGTTTAAAATGATGTAGTTTAAGCCAGACTTACAATTGCCACCCTTTTCTTGTAAACTCCATATTGACTGAATTACTTTAGATTACTGCATTAGCATGGTTCCCACAAAAGGCCTGCACTGCCAGGAGCAGGGACAGCCAAATGCCTTGAAAGTAAGTGGATGGGGTGCTTTTGCTTGAAAATTATAGGCAATGACATGCTTGTAGGTGTCTTCCAGCACCTGGGGATGGAGGAAAGTTGTTTCCTGATGACAGACTTTTATGGCTTTGAGAGGCAAGAAGTAAATAGACACACAGTATTTGTTACTGGACAGTGCCAAAGCTCTGGAGTAAAGGAAGGCCAGGTGATAGATAACTAGGGTAGAGACTCTGGGTCTAATCTTTTTCCCTTATGAATTTTGGTGTCCAGACAACCAAATGATAATAGAACCTAGGTTAATTGAGAGTGCTTGGAGAAAAGGCCAACTCTTCAAGTATTATGAATTGTATGGAATAAAAGACAGAGCAGAAAGGTGCTAAGTAACCTGGAAACCCTGGAAAACAAAACTGCAGTTCTACCCAGCATATGTGTAACCTCCCTCTATAGGAAACTCTTCATTATTTACTGTTAATTAAGAAGAAAAGAAGTCACACTGATAGGAAGCACACCTTTAACTTGCCTAATATGCTTTGGTCAGTCTCAGACATGGTTTCCTATCTCACACTAAAAGGTCTTTAAAACAATTATAAGGAAGGACAGCTTTCTTTAAACCTGGAAAAGGTGACAGAGAATTCTGGGTGCTAAGGATGGATACTCTCCTTATTGGTACTCCGTATCTAAAACATGAGCCCATGAAAAATGATAGGAGAAAGGAAGAGAGGCGGTTTAAAAAATTAAATGTTTTATTAGAAGCCTTACATTGGCCATCGACACAACCGGCTCAACTTTCTTAGTAATTGTTTACCTTTAAATTGATTAACTTAAATTCATAAACTATCATAAGCATTTTTCAGGCATGCTCTCTGATTTCCACAGGCCTGGAATTCTTTTCCTCCTCACCTCTACTTCTTAGCTTTCTCTAAACGTCAGCTCAAATCCTACCTTCTGAAGAGATCTTTCCCAGATCCTTCAACTACTAATGGCTTTTCATATTACCTCTCTCTACTCTGCATATACCTTGTATGTAGATACATCAATTTTACATCATTTTAAACAACCCATCTACTCTGAAAATGTCTAAAGGTCTGCTGTTAATTTAAACTATGATTTTTATTCCATAACTAGCTACTGTTTAGTCATAATAAGCTTAATAAATGCTTGTTGACTGACTGACTTTTCCACTTAAAGGAGAAGGGAAGGCGAACAGAATAAGCATTTATTAAGTCCCTATTGTGTTCCAGAAGCTGGATTGTTGTACAAATATTACATCATTTGATACTTTTATAGAGTAGTAATTAGTATACAACTTTCTTCTGACTACTTTTTTTGAGCTTTTCATTATTTTATAAAGTTTTTTTCAGCTTATTTTTCATACTTGGTCTTCATAGCCTTATGATATTCAATTACATTGATTTGCCACAACTTAATTAATCATTGACTATTTTTTTTGTTGTAATTACATGTAATGAGGTTATGAAAAATCTTTGAACAGAAACACTCCCCCCTCTTTTCATTTTGTCAATGATAATACTTTCAGGGTATATTCCGAACAATAGAATTATTGAGAAAGGATGTATGATTATTTTTGTGATTTGTATTGCATGTTACTAGACTGTATCCTCAAGGTAATGGGCATATGATTATAGAATCATCAGTATGGATCTGGAAGGGCCCTCATAGACCTTTTAGTCTAACCCAATCATTTTATAGGTAAGGAAACTGAGGTCTTAGGGAGAGTAACTTGCCTATGGCTCCTTAAGTAGTATGAAAGTTAGCATATAAAACCACTTCCTCTGAATCTAGATTCATTGCTCTTTCCTCTAAAGTCTATACTACAACTGCTTAGGAAGAGGACTTTTAAACTTATTTGTCTATTCAAAGAGATCTTGGTCAAGGGTGAGGTCTCCTGGTCAGACTACCCCAAAGCAAAGGACCATTTTCTCTGTGTCTTATAGAGTAGAATAAATTTATTTTTGCATTTCTCTGAAGCAATCAACAAATTTTTATTAAGCACTTACAATGTTCCAGGCACTGTGCTAAGTGCTAAGGATACAAAGAAGGACAACCTCCCAGAACAAACAAGCAAAAACACTGTCCTTGCTTTTCAATTCAAATGTGGGAAACAACATGTGAACAACTATGTACGTACAAAATTAACATGTTTTCATCTCACAGGGAGCTAATCTCAGAGGAAAGGCACTAGCAATGAAGGATGGGGTGAGAAGGGACTGGAAATGACCTCTTGGAGAAGATGGGATTTAGCTGAATCATGAAGGAAACCATAGAAGCTAGGAGGAAGATCAGAGGAGGAAGAACATTCCAGGAATGAGGAATGGTTAAAAGAAGATATGGAAACAGGAGATGGAGTATCATGTGAGTGGAACAGCTAAAAGATTTGTGGTACTAGATTGCAAAGGATGTGGAAAGGAGTAAAATATAAAGACATGGAAAATTTAGAAAAGGGCCAGGTTGGGAAGGATATTAAAAACAAATAGAGGATTTTTATATTTGATCCTTGTCCCTTGAAAAATACAAACAAATTTGACTGGGTTCTGAAATTTCACTGAAGTCAGTGGAGTAAGGGAGGGACATAGTCAGATATGCATTTTAGGAAGAGGGGGCAGAAAAGAGGGTCAAAGACAGACCCTTGGGAGAAACCCAATATTAATGGACATGACCTAGAGGAAAATCCAGCAAAAGAAACTAAAAAAGAGGAATCAGATAGGTAGGAAGAGAACTATGAGACAGTGGTGTCACAAAAACCTAGCTAAGAAAGAGAATCCATGAAAAAATGGTGATCAGCAGTGTCTAAGGCTGCAGAGGGGTCAAGAATGATGAAGGTTATGAAGAGACCATGGGGAAAGGAATACTGCCCCATATCCATAGGACTCGTCCCAGTGACCTGGTAGCATTGGAGTTTATCCTCCCTGCTTAGCAGTGTTAGACTAGTAGAGACAGGGATTGGGGTATGTGATAAAATCCCAATGTGCCAGATCTGTCTTCTGCCAACATCAGACTTCTGTTGACTCAGGGGTTTGTTTGGCTTTTTCAAGGGGCAAGGGTGTGCAAGAAACTTGGTCTTGTTTAATTGCAAGAGGAGGGGAGAGAAAATAGAGATGTAATAATACTTTGGCTATCTCAAAGCCTTAGGGAATCAGTTGTTCTGGACAGCTGCATTTTGTAAGCAGAAGAGGAATTAACTTTATTTATAGGCACAAAAACTTTCAAAAATATTTTAAAAATTTACATTGACATCTTTAAAATCCATTATACACTTTCTTGACTTCTTAAATAAAGTACTCCTACTGATTCAACTCTTAATGATTCAGGGTCAAGAACATAACACCGTAGAATTACAATGAAGCCCTAAGGCATCATCTCCGTAGGATTTTCTCTGCCATGCCAGAGAAGCCTCTATACTCTGGAAGCTCACTCCTCCCCAGATTACTTCTCACATCGGAAATACCCTCCTCCCTTGGGTCCCCTCCCTCTCATCAGCTGCTTCCTCCCTGAAAGTCCAGTTGAACCTCAAGCTTGAGGAGGAGGCCCAGGCCAGCTATGTCTTCATTCCTCTCCAGGCCATTCTGCTGATGCATCTTCTCAGAACTTTCTCTAACATTCCTCAGCACTGATTCTTTCACATGTCCCCCTTTTTAGCTCCCTTTTATGTGTTTTCTTCCCCCAATATAATGTATGTAACTTGAGGGCAGTGACTTGCTTTCTTTCACACTTCCACCACACACAGAAAAGGTGACATTCCATCCACAATTCATATTTGTATTCCCAGCATTTTGTACAGTGCCAAGCATATAAGAAGTACTTCATAAATAAGTACGTAAGAAGCACTTATTCATTGTCAAAGGACTTATTGGAAAGGGAAATTCTTCCTTACTAAATGTCATCATAAAGTTAT
This sequence comes from Vombatus ursinus, assembly GCF_900497805.2. NCBI lineage: Eukaryota > Metazoa > Chordata > Mammalia > Diprotodontia > Vombatidae > Vombatus > Vombatus ursinus. Next base: position 4,279,053 of record NW_020951478.1, read on the forward strand.
GCTGATGTTCTTGTGCTGATTTTTAATGCTTTCTGTCTTTCCTTTTGATGTCAAATACAGTATGGTTCTTTAATAAGGTCCTAAAGGAGGGGTAATGTCTCTGAGCACAGGAATATTGGGATACATCTCTTAACATGAAAGACAGTTAACATAAAAGGCAACCTGAAACAGCCTTCCTTCCTCATTCTATTTGGCTGTTTTTAAACTAACAGTGGGCTCAGAAACCAGATTACAAAGCTTCTTAGAATTGTTTGTAAAGTAAGAGCAAGTTGACTATGAGTGATGGGCAGAGGAACACTTCTCAGTTGTGTGCATGAGCTTTAGTGCATGATCTTTATTTCAGTTGTATAGATTCCTTTGCAGTTTAGTTCCTTGTTCTCAGCTGTGGCCTGGAGGGCTAAAGGATTCCTTCAGCATGCATTGGCCTTTTGCCCTGGGATGTACAGAGTTGAATTGCAGTTAATGATGTGGTTAGGAAATGAGAATATGATTGTATGTGTGTAGCACCAAAAGCACCCAATGACTTCCTGATAGTGAAAAAAAAGAATTGGCAAAATATAGATCATCTTACGAGCTAACCTATCTACCTATATGGTTAAATTTACCTTGTGAGCCAGCTGTCATCCTGTCCAGCTTTCAGTGTATGTGTATGTGTATTATGTGTATGTGTATTATGCTTATACATATATATATGTATACCATATATATGGTATGTATATATACAGATATTTATATGTATGTATATGTGTATATATACACATATACACACAGACATATACAAATACACAGAGAAAGAGGGATGTCTCTTTTTTTCTATCTATAGATCTTTCTATCTCTACTGCCATGTCCCCCATGCACTAAAAAGGTAGCATTCAGTCTACATTGCCTCTAACAGTATCTCCTTGGTAGGACAGATAGACTGATTGGACTCAGAAAGAATGTGAAATGTGATGCTATGAGATGTTGAGCCAACCTGCTGGCTTGCCTGTATCTCTTGAAGGAGAAATGACCCCTTAACTTGGATCTTTGCTTTGAACTGGATTCATTTTTCCAACAGCTCCTGAATAATTCTCCAGTTTCATTTTTATTAGCACATCATGCATTCATCATCACTCAGCATTGATTTTTATTCTGCATTTGGGAGCACATTAAACTTTACCTGAAACCTTCCTGTTGTAATCACATGAAATCTTGCTCCACTGATGGTTTTGACAATGATCTTCAAAAGGAGACCTGGAGTCCGGAGAACTTTAGGATTACATTTGTATATTTCTTTTCTTTTTCCATTAGCTTCTCCATTCCCCCCACTCCCCACCCCCTTCTTCAGAAGGGTGTCAGAAAGTTAATTATTTCCCCAGTAGGGAGCTCATACCTCTTGGGAAAGGAAAGTTTCTGGAAAGTCATTTTAGGCCTCTTCCTGGCATCAATGACCATGACTTATTACTGCTGGCTCTTCACTTAGGAAACTCCTTCTATGGGAAGCAACTGTCAGCCTACAGCTATCTCCATAGCGAACCATTATATTATCCATGAACCCAAAGACTTAAAGAAGGTGGTCCCCATAAATCAATTTGTACCTTCCAAATTGAGTGGTTACCATTTTGCCCCTTATGATGCCCAGGCTGTTACCTGTGATACCACCACCACCGTCATCACTGTTTTAGCTGTATACCAAATCTTCAATTATCCTTTATCTCATTTTCAAAGGTAATTCTATGTTCTGAGTTCATCCACTATTAATTCATTGAAAAATTTAATGAGATAAATGTCTGCCAGGCCTTTGGAATCTTTTCTTCTTGGGTACCCTCTGAATGACTTTCCCCCTTTCCTTCCACCCCAGGAACCAGGAAAAGTAATTTGCATTAAAACAGTCCCAGAAAGCCAGGCTCTGAGCTTGGAACTGTGCTGGGCCTCAGCCAGGGCCCATACTTTGCTCCTGCGAGCAGAATGATGCGTCTTCACTGGAAAAAAGGATTGTGGGAGAAATATCATTCTAAAAACTCTCAGTAGCTTTCTTGGGCATATAATTAATCTTAGCAAACAATACTTTAATGAGTCAAGTGTAAGTGGATTAGAAACATCCGAACTCAATTTCCTTTAAAATTCACATGACTTCTGAAAATCCATGGGGAGAAAGCTTGGGGCAAAATGTGTTTTGGGTTTCAGGAAACCCAAACATTTGAAAATAACAATTGGGAACACTTTGCTGAACCCCAAACACCACTGGGTCAGCCTATCCCTCGTTGACTATTTACAGCTTGTTCCAGGAAAGCGGAACACAGAGCTTCCACTCCTGTCGTTTCCCTGAAGGGCACTTAAAATTAAGGGTTCCCTTTGAACAACATCCACTTAAAAGGACAAAAAAACAAAACAAAAACAAAAAAAACCCAAACTAAGCCCCAAAGAATAATTTCCAACATACTGGGGCATGTGTTGTTTGCTTTGTTCAAAATGTTTCTGTATTGTGACATTGATGGAAACTGGTAAGTTTGGGTTCTTTTGAATCTTTGGGTATTTAGACTTCTTAACTTCATGGTGCAGCTAAGTGTTTTAACTTCTTGGGTAAAAAAAATTGTTTTTATTAATAGTAGTATGAATGGCTTAAAATTTTAAAAAAATATTGTTTTGCAAATTCTTTAAAAGCTCTGGAGATAAATTGTTCCTTCAGATGCTTTGTTCTCAAATTGTTCAAATTGTTTGAAATATGATAAGTCCTCCCAGGCTTCTGGGTTTACCACAGAATCACACAATTTCAGTGAGAAAAGACCCTGGAGGAATCTAAGAAGTAATTCCTACACTAACTTTAGAAATGTGTGTGTATATGTGTATATGTGTATGTGTACATGTTTAAGTAGGCATACATATACACACATATATGCTGATATGTGCACCCATATATGTATGCATACACCTGTGCACACACAGGTATGTTTATAAATATATATATTATCATGTGGTGGTATTATACTATAGATTAAACATGTGTAAACACATGTACAAACATGCACATGTGCATGCATACTTTGTCCTAGAAATTGTCCTCTGTCTACTTATCTTGAAGACCTCTCCCATTTGGGGAACCCACTCCCTTCTATGGTGTCTTTGCTCTCTCCTGCCTCTCTCCCAGTTCTCCTACCAGTATGACTGATTCTGGTCAGTTTCCTAGGTTGTATCATCATCCATAGCTTGCGCCCTTAACTATGGGTATACCCCTAAGACTCTGCCCTGGGCCTTTTTCACTTCTTTCTATATATTCTCTCTTTCAGGGCTCTCATCAAGGGGTTTAATTATCATCTTTAGGCAGATAATTTCCAGATATACAGGTCTAGCCCTAATCTCTTTCCTATGCTCCAGTTTCACATCAAAAGCTGCCTATTGCACATTCCTCAATGGATGTTTCATAGCTACTATGTCCATGGTAGACTCATTCTCTTTCCCCTAAAATGACCCTTCCCCCTAGTTTCTTTATTTATGTAGAAGCACCACCATCCCTCCAGTCCACCTATTTAGATGCATTCTTAACTCTTCATTCTCCCTCTCCAAATATTTAATGAGCTGGGGCAGCTAGATGGCGCAGTGGACACTTACTAGCTGTGTGACTCCGGGCAAGTCACTTAACCCCAATTGCCTAAAAAAAAAAAAATTAATGAGCTGCTAAGTTTTATTGATTCTACCTCCACAATGTCTCTTGTATTAATTCTGATTCCTCCAATCACAAAACCTCTACCCCATGTCAGGCCCTTAGCACCTACTGCCTAGGTTACTGCCATAGCCCCTTAACTGGTCTTCCTGCCTATATTGTCTCCTCCCTCTCCTCTATCTACTGCATGGCTACCAGAGTGCTATTGCTAAAGCAAAGGTCTGAATAGATCAATCCCTGGCTCCAAAATTTCCAGTGCCTCTGTATTGCCTCTAGGATAAAATGCAAACACCTCTGGTTAGTTTTTAAAGCCCTTCATATTCTGGCTCTAGTCTCCCCTTCTGGGCTCATCACACATTACTCTCCTTACACTCTGTATTCCTAGGATGCTGACCCACTTGATCTAGAAAGAGCAATAATTAGAAAATTAACAACATTATCTTCCACCTCCATGCCTTTGCCCAGGCTATTTCCCATGCCAAGGACACATTTCTCCCTCAGTCTGCCTTTTAGAATCCCTAGCTCTCTTCAGATCTCAGTTCAAGTTCCACCACCTACAGGAGACCCCTTTGACTAAACCAGCGACTAGTGCCCACTGAAATAACTTCGTATGTCCGTGTGCGTGTACATGTTGTTCTCTCCTCCCCCCCCACAATAGAATGTAAGCTCCTTGAGGACAGGGACTGTTTTGTTTGCATCTGTTTCCAGTGTTGTCATGACACATAGTAAGTGCTTAAAAAGTTGATTGATTGCCTTCTGAAACAGCCCATTCCACTTTTGGAACATACTATTATGTACAACTTGCTACTCCATTTACGTATATAATATCTTTGTTCTCTTTCTTCTCAAAGTGTTTGTGACTAAAGACATGCCCAAAAGGCAGGAGCTGGAATAGGAATCAGAAGCCAAAGGTCTGGAAAATCAGATAATTGTTACTGAGATTTGGAAGAATTGGACATGGCCACATCAAGCTTGGGTTCCTCATAAATGGGTACTGTAAGCACATCCAACAGAAGTGTTCCAATAATGACTTCATTGATGGTAAAGGTCCCTAGAACATGTGCAGTTTTCCAATGGTAAGTGAGAAGAGTACTTGGAAGATGAACCAATGGGACCAATGATGGTAATTGGGGTGTGGGCTGAAGTTTCAGTGTGAGGCAGCTAGTCATGGGAGATACCAGTCTCTATGCAGCAGAGATGCAGCAGAGAGACAGTAACTGTTAGTCAGGCATGGATTCTATGACTTTAGTCTCATCACCATCATCTCACACCTAACCAGCTACAGGCCAATACAATCAGGTGGTATTTTCTATAGAACTTTTAGAGCTGGGGGGAACTGCAGAGATCCAGGAATAGGAACAATTCCTTCTAGCAGAAAAATTGCTGCTGCTGCTGGAGTCTCTAATTTTTTTTAATATTACTATTTTTAGAACAAGACCTAGTAAACAGGATAGTGAGGGTCTTTAGTTCACAGAGGTGACCCTAATAAAATATCAGAATGCTAGTGATAAAAGGAATCTTAGAGAAAATCTAGTTTAGCTCTCTCATTTCATAGATGAAGAGAATGAGACCCAGAGCAATAAATGATTACCTGTGATCATAGAGCTAGTAAATAATGAAGCCAGAATATGAACTCAGAACTCCACACACCAAGATCTTTCTACTACACCATACCTCCTCCTTTTTTCAAACTGAATTAAAAGCATTAGCAACCTCAGGGTTATTGGAACAAACTCTTCCTTCTTCCCACTAACTGAAACTGCTGAGTTTGACAGACCCTATTCAAGGCTCTCTGTCTCTGTTTCTCTCTCTCTTTCTGCCTCTCTGTCTCATTCTGTCTCTGTCTCTTTGTCTCTGTGTGTCTCTGCCTCTCTCCATGTGTCTCTGTCTATCTGTCTATCCCTGTCTCTCTGTCTCTGTGTCTCTCTTATTTTCTTATTTCTTACCCTAATCCCAGCATCCTATATATCCTATATAAAGTAAAAGCTCACTGAATGTTTGTTAATAATGATGATAACTGGCCCCTAAGAAATAGTGAAGCTGTTATTGGTTTCAATCAATGTGCCAAGAGTGACACTATGGTCTTGCTGTTCTCAAGATGATGCTTAGAGGTTCCAATATCATCTTGCTGGGATTGTCTTCCATGATCATTTCTAATTTTGTATCCTTGCAGTTTGCTTCCTTGACACATAAAATCTCATGGCTAATGAACCAATCCCAGTTTATGCCATTAAAAGAAAAAAAGGTTCTGTATGTCAGATTGAACTCAAACATGTTAAATGCAACCCACACTGGTCCCACAGTTTCCGTGTGAATCACAGCAGATGACTAATGTCAAACCTGGGTACAGAAAAAAAAAGTCACCTTATCCATGCATTCATCATTATTTCTAAACAGCAGGTTCAGAATTGTTAATTCAATGGAAACTGAGAAAATGAGCTTTCATGAAACAACGCAGCTCATGTACTGTCTTTTAAGAGGTGGAGGACACATCTGACCTTTCTGTTAACATCACCTATCACTGCTTGGCATGTGTCAGACAGATGAACGTGCTGAGTGTCACCTCCTTCTTCAGAGCAATACAATGGAAATTGGTGAGCTTCTTCTTTCAAGAGGTAGAAACTTCATTAGTTTTCAAAACCTTTTATGTAACTTGCTAAAGATAGACGAATAATGTTAAACTGTTAAAAAGAGTGCCTTTTCAACTATCTCGGTGGTGGGGAGGAAAAAAAGTCAGGAAACTGTAATGATAACTCAATGAAATGAAACCAGACTCATGCTATGTCCTAGGGCAGAAGAGAAGAAAGGCTCTAACTGGCTATTGAGACGCTAAGCTAGGTGTGCAAAAAATGCCCAGAAACAATGTGCACCGAAGTATTTGTAAGTTTGTAGGGTGTTTTATAGATGTTATCACATTTGAGCCTTGCAACGACCCTGTAAGGTAGACTCTTTACTATTCTGATAGGACTACAGTTCAGAGAGTCTGCATGGGACAGGAGGAAGAAGACTGGGTTTGGAATTGGGTCGTCTAGGGTTTGAATTTGCCTTCTGCCTCTTGGGCAAGTGATTTAACTCCTTGGGCCTTAGTATCTTCATCTGGAAAATGGGGGGGGGGACTGGATGACTTCTAAAGATCATTCCAGATCTTTATGTATGATCTTATGATTTAGCCCAGTGCCTGGCGCATAATAACCACTTAGAAATAAATGTTTCATTCCTTCTTTCCCTCCTTCTCTCCCTCCCTCCTACTCTTCCTCTCTTCCTCTTGCTTTTTCTCCCTTCCTTCCTTCCTTCCTTCCTTCCTTCCTTCCTTCCTTCCTTCCTTCCCCCCTCCCTTCCTTCCTCTCTCTGTCTCTGTATTTCTGACCCTCTTTCTCTTTGTCTCTCTCTGTCTCTGTCTCTCCACACCTCTGTCTTCTTCCCTCCCTCTATCCCCTCCTCCTTCTTCTTCCGCCTCTTTTTCTTCTTTTCTTCCTCCTTCCTTCTCTCCCTCCCTCCTCCCTCCTCTCCTCCCTTTCTTCTTCCTTCCTGTCCAGGCTTAAACAACTAAGTATCTGAGGTGGGATTTGAATATAGGTCATCCAAACCCTCAGTCAAGATCCTATCCTATCCTTTATGCTATGCTACCTCTTACCTCAACATGCTCTTTTCTATAGTAGTTGGTTATAGAAGGGAGAAACAAGCAAGCTTACTAAAAATCATTAAACTCCTTTGTTTGATCCTTTTTTGATCCACAACACTTATTTATTTATTTGCTCTGTATTTATTAAGAATGCCCTATGTATAAGGCACTGTTAGGCAGTGGGGGCAAACCAATATAATGCGATCTAGCAATGGGGAGTAAGCTTGATCTAGTGGAATAAAGTTAGGCTCAGTCAGAAGATGCCTGTGTCCTAATCATCCTAATATAGTGATACTAGGCTCAAGAGATTTGTTTTAAGAGACTGATCAACCTCTTCTATCTATTCCCTACGATTTAGTAGTAAATGCTCTCTAAATAGATGTTTATGTGATAAGACTACTGGCAGACCATAAAAAGTAAATACAGGCCAGTCATAACAATTACATATCCTCTCAAGGTTTTTGGAAGGATTTTTTTTTTTTTGCAAATATTTGGACGCCTGATGAATAATGGCTAAAGGCACAGGCACTCCTGATTTCTTCCAGGCAATCTTAGGGGAACATCTAGATCATTTCAAGCCAACCATTTGTGCCACACAAGCATCCTCGCTCCCAGATCAATTTATGACATAAGGAGATAAGAAAACAGCTTCACAGAATTCTCTTCATACATAGAAAAATATATACTCACATAAACCTATTATTCTTAACTAGTTTTCTCATTTCCTAGATCCTCTAGGACAATGATTGGTGGGGAAAACAAGATGTTATCTATTACTTCAACTCCTCAATCTATGCTTTGGCATCTTTGAGCATTTTAATTGGAGAGAAAAGTGTGAAGAAGGGAAAAAAGGAAGGGAGTAAAGGTAGTTTGACTTACCCCATAGCTGACTCTGAAAGGGATTATTCATAATATGGAGATGGGGATCTACTCATATTTTTGACTGCTGTTGACAAGATATTTCTTACCCCAGAGCTGAAGGTAGGCAAACTACCAAAAACAAAACAAAACAAACAAACAAAAAACCAAAGATACCACTAAGTTGGTATGTGGTCTGAACTTTTTAATTCTTAATTTTTCAAGCTTTTAAGGCATAGATATGTTGAATAGGTTAGTATTCATTCACAGGTTCTGTTCAATATAAACAGTATTCACTGGAGTATGTTGCATTTCTGAGATGGATTAGAAGACAAAGTCCAGTGGGACTTGAAACTGCTTCCATATAATAGTGGAATGAGTTTTGAGCTAAGAATAAAGAGTCCTAGATTGAAATTCCACCTTGGGTACTTACTATCTATATAACCATGGACAAGTCTCTCTCTTCTCTTCTCTTCTCTTCTCTTCTCTTCTCTTCTCTTCTCTTCTCTTCTCTTCTCTTCTCTTCTCTTCTCTTCTCTTCTCTTCTCTTCTCTTCTCTTCTCTTCCCTTCCCTTCTCTTCTCCTCTTTCTCCTCCTCCTCCTCCTCCTTCTCCTCCTCCTCTTCCTCTCTCTCTCTCTTGTTCTTACCTTTCCACCTCAGCTTCTCTCTCTGTCTCTGCACCTCTTTCCATCTTTTTCTCTGTGCTTCTCTTTCTCTCTGTTTCTGTCTCTGTTTGCCTATCTCTACTCCAAATTCTTCCCTGTGAAATGGGAATAATTGTACCTGTAATAACTAACTTTAAGGGATGTTGTAAGGCTCGTATGTGCTAATGTAAGTTAAAGGATTTGCAAAATACTTAAAGTGTCTAATAGGAGACATAGCACAAATAACTACATATATACACACATAGATTCACACATACCCCTGATCTTCCTATTCCAGTACCATCTCCCAGAATGGCATAGTGGATAGAGTGTTGGACTTTGACATCAGGAACATGTGTTTAACTCCTTCATCAGATCCTTACTAGCTATGAGACCCTGGGCAATGTATACACACACACACACACACACACACACATTTATATCATAAAGCAGATATTAGTAAGTACTATAAGTATAAGCAAAAATCAATGATATTTAAAAATCAACATTTCTAATGTAAATCAGAGTTTAACATTTAAAAGTCATGTACAGTGACAAAGTAGGAATTAAGACATAGTGGAAAAGATCTAGAATCAGGAGAGACCTGGGTTCATATCCTGTCTCTGACATTAATTAGCTGTGTGATCTTGAGAAAGTCAATTAATATCTCTTACTCTTTATAAAACAGGGATAATAATATTTGTACTACATACTTCATAGGGTTGTTGTGAGGCTTATATGAAATAATGCCTGTAAAATGCTTTTCAAACCTTGAGGCACTATGTAAATGTCAGTTATTTTTATGTCCAATTATGTTAGAGCTCAGACGCATGGAATAAAGATTAGAAAAGTATTTCAGATCTTAGAGAGTAAGGTTTGTGCATATCACATGACCAATTATGATATTTGGGGGAGATTTTCTTGCCAATATTTGAAAGCTACAGGTATAGAGGCTAGACCAATAGGTCCAGAGATAAAGAGAGGGTGCTATGGTTTTTACAAATATGCCATTGGCAGAACAGTAGTACAGGTGGTGGGGGGGGGGAATAGTAGCAGCATCAGGTAAGCTGAACTTATGTTGCAGAGTATGATAAAGAACAGCTAGGTGGTATAGTGGATAGAGCACCAGGCCTGCAGGCAGGAAGACCTGAATTCAAATCCAGCCTCAGACACTTACTAACTGTATGACATTGGGCAAGTCATTTCACCCTGTTTGCCTCATTTCTTCATCTGTAAAATGAACTGAGGAAGGAAATGGCAAACCACTCTAGTGTCTTTGACAAGAAAACACCAAAATGGGGTTACAAAGAGTCGGACACATCTGAAATGACTGAACGACAAACAATGATGTAGGGTGAATGAATAGTAGTACAGAATGGGGGGAGAGTAGTGGGAAAGTGGTCCATGGACTAAGAATGGTTTGCATTTATATAGCACTTTAAGGTCTACAAGGTACGTTATATATCTATATAACATGTATATAGCATGATCTCATTTGATTTGCACAATAACCCTGTAAGGAAGCACCACCATGATCCCCGCTTTATAGGTAAGTGAAAACTGGTGCTCAGAGAGGTTAAGTAATTTTCCCAGGGTCTCATAACGAGAGAGATCAGATGCAGGAGTCAAACACCAGTCTTCTTGATGCCAAAGTCCAACACTCTATCCAGTATGTTATTCTGGGAGATGGTATTAGAGTGGGAAGATCGGGGTGAGTGTGAAAGGAAGTCTACTAAAGGCTGTGGTCTAGGAGTAAGAAATGTAATGGAGTCCCTGACAGTTAGCCTTTCAGAGGCATTCATTGGCTAAGCCACTCCAGATTCTCTCTCATCTGCTACATCCTGAAAATAAGATCATGCTGCTCTTTGGTTCTCTGTCCATCTCCTTAGTTTTCCCAATTAGTTGAACTTAGGATCATAACTCTGGAGCTAGTAGGGACCTCAGAAGCTATCTAATCAAGTCCCTCACTTTACAAATAAGGAAACTGAGGCCCAAGGAGGAAATGACCTACTCAAGCTCATACAGGTAGTAAATGGCAGAGGTAGGATTTGAACCCAGGTCCTTTGGCATCTATCTAAGTCAGTGTTCTTTCCACCAAATCAATCTGTCTGTCTCAAGCCACCTTTCTGTTCTCAAAGTTCTGGTTGCCTTCTGAACCTCTTAATGTTCATTTGACATACTTGCTTTGGATTCATTTCTCCATATAACCTGGAAACCTTTTGGTTTACAAGCAAATTGTTAAGTGAAAATATCCATAGGACTTTCATTTTGAAATCCTGTGGCACCTTTCATCTAAATGGTTCAGGGAACTTGATTGTAAACTTCAATTCAGTTCAGTCATTTTTAATCTCGTCCAACTCTTTGTGACCCATTTGGGGTTTTCTTGGTAAAGATACTGGAGTGTTTTTCTGCTTCCCTCTCCAACTCATTTCACAGATGCGGAAACTGAGCAAATAGGGTTGTGACTTGCCCAAGCTCACACAGCTAGTAAGCCTCAGGGGTCAGATTTGAACTCAGGAAGGTGAGTCTTCCTGACTTTAGGCCTGGCATTCCATCCACTGTGCCACCTAGCTGCCTCAGTTGCCAACTTAGAAATGGCCAAATGGTGGTATGGAAGCGGGGTGCTAATATGACTTTTATCAGTAATATTCCTTTTATTAGCAATAATGGTAATGAAGGCCTCCGAAGGCATCAGATAGGGTAAAAGTCTTCAACTATTGGACAAGCTCAGCCCACTGCTGACAACCTTGTCGAATGTTTTGTTTTGTTTTTAAACAGGGCAAGAATTTCTGAAATGCAAGTTCTTTCTAAAACCCAAGGCACTTTTTTTTTTTTCAGGTGATGGTGGTGATAATGATTCCACACAATCGGTACAAATGAAAATCCACAAAGATGTCTGAAAATACAATTGAACAGATTTTACTGCCTGGTAAATTATAGGTTACATTGAGTTAGTATTATAAATCTTAATGGAACATAGGAAGCCAAGGGTTTTTTTCCCATTGGCCAGGCTGATGGTCTTTAACTGCAAGGGAAAGACCAAGACAGCAAACAGGAAACCATCTCCATGGCAACAAGCCATTCAACTTAACTTTTTAACACATAAAGAGGTAATTACTTTATTTTTTTATTTCCATTTTTATAATTTTCACAGTTTATAATAGCAGGAGAGACCTCTAGGTCAGGCATTTCCTGGCGGTTAATAACAGGCTTATTTGAGGTCAGTCCTGCAGAAAAACCATGCTAAAATCCCTTTTCAATTAAAAGAAAAAAGTGCTTGGATTTTTTTCCCTCCCCTTTTACCTGAAATCGACAGCACAAACAAATGACAGAATTTAACGTTCACACTCAAGGTGTTTTGATTATTGCACATGGGTAAAATAAGGGATGGGACTGCTATCTGGCTCCAGGGATTGAATTAGGGTGGGGGAGCATAGAGAAGGCAAAGATCTGCAGGCTAGTTTCTCTGGATCACAGACTCTCAGTGTCAGGAGAGGCTTGGAGTAATCATGATTGGAAGATCAGATTAAGGAGATGGAAGAGGACAGATCTTTGAAGAAATGACCAGACCAATGACTATACCAGAGACCAAAAATCTCTCCTCCCCCTCCTCAAAAGCAGTTTTTAGCTAAAGATAATTACATCTGAAGGAATCCCTTTTGCAAACACAACTTTAGTGCACCTTCTCAAGGTCTGGATCCTTTTCTTATTTCTAGATGCTCAGTCTTACCCTCTAGAATAAAAATCTAGAGATCTGTGTGTTTGGTAAATGTAGGCCAGATTACTGTCATGGGATCTTTCTAGGAACATGAGGGAAAGGCTGGATGACCGTAGCACCTGTGGTTGTGTGGTTATTCAGTTGTTTTCAGTCATGTCCAGCTCTCTGTGACCCCATTTGGGGTTTTATTGGCAAAGATACTGGAGTGGTTTGCCATTTCCTTCTCCAGCTCATTTTACAGATGAGAAAACTGAGGCAAACAGGGTGAAATGACTTGCCCAGGGTCACACAGCCAGTAAGTGTCTGAGGCAAGGTTTGAACTTGTCTTCCTGACTCCAGGCCCAGCACTTTCTCTACTCTACCACTAAGCTGCCCCAGCACCTGCTGTAGAATGAAGCATCTCCCTGGCCAAGGTACTGCCTCTTACACCCTGACACAGCAGATTCCAGCAACCTGTGTAGAGGTGATATCAAAAGGTCTTTGAGTCTCATTTCAAAATCCGCCTGTCAGCCATATGATACGGAATGAAAGGAAGGAGTATCTGAGAGCTCACCTTAAATTCTTCTCTTCCATAAAATCTAATCAACTGGCAAGTATTTATTAAATTCTCTCTGTGGGGCCAGTATTGTGTTGGGCACTGTAGGGGATCAGGAGAAGTATGTGACCTGATCTCAGATCTTAAGCAGCTTGTAATTTAAATGGGGAGTGGGGGAAGCTTGTACACATTAAATAACTAACAGATGTTAAATTGTATGGTTCATATTCTGAGTGCTTTAATAATAGCTAGTATTGGTGTAGTGCTTTTGAAATATTACCTTGTCTGATCCTCACAACAACCCAATGAGCTAGGTGCTATTCTTTCCCTCATATTACAGATGAGAAAACTGAGTTAAGCGACTGTCCCAATGATCCCAGGACTGCACTCTGGCTGTCCACTCATCATGCCCCACTTGCCTTATATCCAGGCTATCTTGTCTTCAAGAGGTGGAAATTTAGAGACAGCAGCCCAGGCTTAGACACTGGCTATACAAAGGCACTGAAGTATGTGAGTAACACATAGTGGATTCTGGCAGGTACAGACATCTCTTCTTTGAGGAAAAAGAGAACACTTTGAAGCTGATATAATAAAGACATTATAAATAAAAAATTTAACTCATACCTAGCTTAGAGTGAAAGTAGCCCTCCATGGATTATATATGCATTTTAAAATTAAATTAAATTAAAATTTTAGTTTATGGAATAAAACAAGCATTTCTATAACATAGTATAATAAAAAAGATGACTGCACATTAAACTGCAAATCAATTATGTACAAGTTGCTATTCCTTTTAAATATATAATAAAGTTATCATGTAAATTTCTTTCTTTTCCTTTTTGTTCTTCCTTCTGCCCTCCCCCTCCCTAGAGATGGCTACCATTAGACACAAATATATATAAATATATATGTATATGTATATCTATGTATATGTGTACAATTATTCTATATATACTTTTATTCATCAATTCTTTCTCTGAATACAGATAGTGTCTGTCTTCATATTTCCTTTATAGTTCATTTGGGTATTTATGCTATTCAAAATAATATTCACTCAAAGTCGTTCTTAAAACAATATTGCTGTTACCATATACAGTGTTCTCTTAGTTCGGCTCATTTCACTTTTCATTATTTTGTGCAAGTCTTTCCATGTTTTTCTAAAATCCTTGAGGTCATCATTTCTTATAGCACAGTAGCATTCCATCATAATAATATACCACAACTTGTTCAGTCATTCCCCAATTGACGGGCATCTCTATAACGTCCAGTTCTTTGCCACCACAATTATACATATATTTTAAGAAATTTGTTGTTCAGTCATTTTCCATTATGTCTGACTCTTTTTACTCCATTTGGAGTTTTGTTTTTGTTTTTTTTGGTGAGGCAATTGGGGTTAAGTGACTTGCCCAAGGTCACACAGCTAGTACTTGTCAAGTGTTTGGTGTGAGGCCGGATTTGAACTCAGGGCCTCCTGACTTCAGGGCTGGTACTCTATCCACTGCGCTACCTAGCTGCCCCTTGGAGTTTTCTTGGCAAAGATATTGGAGTGGTTTGCCATTTCCTCCTCCAGCTTGTTTTACAGATGGGGAAACTGAGACAAATAGACTTAAATGACTTGCCCAGGGTCACATAGCTAGTAAGTGTCTGAGGCTGGATTTGAACTCAGCAAGAGGAGTCTTCCTGATTCCAGGCCTGGCGCTGTATCCACTGAACCACCTCATTGCCCAGTATTTTAAGAAAAGAGAACTCTAAAGTTATTATAACACTAAAAAAAATTAACTCAATTTCAATTTAGAATGAATTATATATGCATTTTAAGAAAACTTTTAAGAAATGTATTGTAGTAGGCTATTTTAATAAAATGCCGGAAGTTTTTCTGAACCAGTCAGCTCTAACATATATACATTGCCAAAAACTGACAATAATCAGGAATTAATGTATCAGCTTCAACATCCAGCTGGGGAGGTTTCCCAGAGGACCAGAGGAGGTGTCCCGTGTCTGAGCTAAGCTTTGAGAGAAAGATTCTGAAAGGCCCTTCTGAGGAAGAAGTACACCCAGACGTGGAGACAGCCTCAGCAAATTCACAAAGCAGGAGATAGTTGATTGTTTAGTTCAAAGACCTATGCAGGATGGATAGTGGCAAGAGCCACCGTTTGCAGGCACCCTTGCCTTCTTCTTACCCTCTCTGTACTGGTCTGTGCTAAAACCTGCCTCCTTCCATCCAAGGCCAGCAAGGAAAAATGCTACCACCCTGGACACCCTGTCCTCTTGCTGTGCTTTTAGCCTGGACTGCTTGAATGCCCACAGTATTTGAATGAGGTGGAAGTTAACAGCTTCATTCCTTCTGATGATACCAGGCCTTACTATCTGTGCCTCTGCCTAACTACCCACTGTTTCCTAACAACCTCCGGGCCTTGCCGTCTGCCTCTTCTCTATGTCCTGTGGTTCCCTAGCAGTCATTTTACTTGCTTAGGTAACCTAAGGTCTTCTGGGCTTTACCATTTGTCTTTTCACCGAATAGTTAAAATTTTGTTGGCCTTTCTACCTAAAGCCAAACTTGGTTTTATGTGTTGTTTCATTCAATTGGAGGGAATGCTCCTTGAGAAGACAAAATGTCTGACAGACTGGATTCTCCAATATTTAGCACAATAATGCCTTAATATTTTTTTTCATTCATTGATCTATTAGTCCAATTTGGTGTAATAATTGATCAGCCCATAAAAATTTAGTAAGCACCTACTATGTGCTAGGAACTGTGCTTCACACTGGGGATAAAAAAAAAGGCAATAGTTCCTGACCTCAAGGAGCTCACTATCAAATGGGGGACAAGAAACAAAAATATACAAACAATACCAATGGTAGGGGTGGGATTATGGGATTGGTGGTGGCAAGGGCCGGACCTTGTCCCATCCATGGCATTTCTCTGGCCTTTTAACTTTAGGATCCATAGAAGGGAAGGATAATTGCCATACAAAAACTTTGTAGTCAATGCCCTGCTTTCTCTAGAACAGTTTTTCTTAACCTGGGATCCATGGATAGATTTCAGGGAGTCCTTGAACTTGAATGGGAAAAATGAATTTCCTTTGTAATCCTATCGTATTTTTTTTTTAATTTAAAAACATGATTCTGAGAAGCCATGATTCTGACTTTAGTAGACTGCCACATAAAAAGATTAAGAACCTCTGCTCTAGAAGGTCCAGTGTCTGAACTCTTGAACTCAGGAACTCTAGAACTATGGCCACATAAGAGGCAATCCTCAAACCTGGCACTACCCAGAAAATTTGACTTCTCTTTAGATTCTGAGATAGTGCTGCTAAGGAAACCAAAATTCTCCTTCCTTTATGCATGAAGTTGGGATTCAGGTTCATTCATTTTCCAAAAACTCCTACTTGTGCTGAGTGGGCATAATCTCAACCCCACACCCTACCTCCACCCAGCCCATGTCTGTATTTCCCATTTCCTTCTCTCAGAGCTTCATCATCTCTGCTGCCATCCTTTGGACCAGGAAAGTCCATTCTCAGGATCTATCCTCTCAGGCCACATGTAAACACATGCAACTCCAAAGTACTTTAGCTCCATGTCTGGACCACTCTGCGAGGGACATGGGCGGGTTCAAACATCTCTGTATCTAGAAGGTCCTAGCCTGCTCTGCTGCCCACAGGTCTGACCCCTGAACATCAAAAATGGAAAGAAAGTTCAAAGGAAGCTCATGGAGTGTACCTGCCCTGACTTCACTGGGCTGTGGTAGGGATTCTGCTTTGTAAGCCTTAAAGTGTTATATAAGTGAGGGTACTTTTAAGTGAGCCAGGTACATTTATGGGAGATTCTGCTCTTTCCTAAAATGACACCTTTTCTTCTAACAAAGAAAAAAGTTAAGGAAAGACTTTACATAGTGGCTGTACCTTACAGTCTATGCAACATAGACTCCCCCACCCCCATAATACTGTCTTCTCCCCCCACTTTCAGCAGCTGCTCTCCTGATCTACTGGTGGTTTTTTCATTAACTCAGTCCGACTTCCTTGGATTTATCTTTTCACTTAGCTCATAGTTGTGCTTTCATTCTATTTATTTCACTCTGTATCACTTCATACAAGTTCTTCTATTTTTCTCTGAATTTCTCTTACCTGATATATTGAGCCCAGATATTTGGTTTAGCTATTCCCCAGATAATAATCTCTCACTTCTGTTTCTAATTCTTGAGGTAGCTGGCTGGTGCAGTGGGTAGAGCTCTGGGGTGCTCTCCTCTCTGTCTCATTTGAGAATCTAGTAGATATCTCTGGATCTGTTGCTGGATTCCAAACTCTTTTAATATCTCCAGTAAGGATAGGGTTTCACCCCTAACACAGTCTGGGAAGCTCCATTTTAGCAAATATGACAGCAAAAAATCACCCAAAGTAATCTGGTGTATAACCCTAGGTTATCAGTTAGGCAGGCCTCATCTCACGATCATGAATCTTCTACTCTTTTTGGGAGGACAAACAAAATAAAACAACCAAAATGGGTAGTTCAGTGAATAAATGGATGCGTTTGCTTGGCAACACAAGAGATTCTTATTTCGAGTAATGCCAAATTACACACCAACTTCTGAAGTCCAAGCCATTAAGGCTCATTGAAGAGAATCAAATATCATTTGAGCTTCCAAGAGCCCTGCTGCTATTCTGGGTTCTAAACCTACCCCTTGCAGAGGGTAAGACCTGGAGTGTCCAGTGGTAATCTGTCTCCCCTCTGAGCCATAACCCTGTGTGCAGGTCAAGTGCTAAGTTTAAGTGTGGTACTTAAAAAATCAGTCAGTCCTTTTGGCAATCATCTTCACTGAGAGCACTGTGTGGAGAGTTCTGTGTGACGAGCATTAGGGCAATGAGCCTGGTATCCTAAAAGCGCCCTGTCTACCAAGGCAAAGTAGAGTGAAAAACTGAAGATAATCGTTTGATTAACTGGGGCCGCAAACCTACTTCCTCTACATTATATTATTAAGGGAAGAAAAATTCCCTCCCCTCTATTTCCCTAATGACTGATTGACTGCCTTTATTGACAAATTCATCATCCATAGGATTAATACTACTACTATTACTACTACTACCACCACCACAACCACTGTTGTTTATCCTTCCCTTCTGACGAGGACCAGTGACATCATGGGGTCGTGTCTTGACTTGTGCATGAAACTTGTGCGTGATTTAAGTGAGGCAGAGTTGCACAAAGATATCAGCCTCACTCTCTCTTCCTGATTCACTGAAGTCCAGTGGCAAGACAAAAGTCAGGATGACTGGCCATGGCCCAGGATGCAGCGGATGCCCTTGGCATCTTTGATGTCTGACCAAGCTCTAAGCTGCCTTCAGGGCCATTGGGACAAATTGTCCTCATCCACCCATTCCACCAGGGGAATCTCCACATGCTTGGGGGAGACATGTGACTAACTCTGATGGGTTTGAGGCCTGTCAGTTACCCTCAACCCGTTTTGTCCCATCTGCTGAGGCCATTTTTTTTCCTAGGACTTGGCTGCTATACATGGTATGGGTAAGAGTTGAGTGACAGGTGGACACCAAAGGTGATGAACAAAAAGACAAATTTTTACTAAAGACAAATTTTACCTTCTCTATAGTTTGACCTAGAACTGTCCCTGTGTACAATTTCCTTTTATGTCACATTTGGTGTTGCTGTTCAGTCATTTTCTGTCATGTCTGACTCTTCCTGACCCCATTTGGGGTTTTCTTGCCAAGATAATGGAATGGTTTACCATTTCCTTTCCAGCTCATTTTTACAAATGAGGAAACTAAGGCAAACGAGGTTGAGTGACTTGCCCAGGGTCACACAGCTAGTTAAGTGTCTGAGGCCAGATATGTATTTGATTTCCCTGTAAAGACAGAGTCTAAAAGATGACATTTATGCAACTGCAAAATACAGATCAATGGTTCCTATTTGGGAGCTTTTAAAGTATGCCTCGAATTTTCCCTGCTATGTTGCAAGCGTCTTGAGGACAGAGACCTGGCTTATAGCTGACACTGCAGGGCTTTGCTGCATGCAGATGCTTCCTAGATGTGTGTTGAACTAATGGTTTTGACTGAAAATCTCTTCCCCTTGCCCTTCGCTATCAGCCTGGCTTGCATGAGGAGTCTATACTGTATCTCTTCTCTCTTGAGTCATTTTCTGAAGTTGCTTTGCCAGGTAATTGTCAGGCCTCTGTTAAGTGCTTTTGAAAACTGAAGCTCTTTTGACCGAGCCTTAGAACTATTTTCAGGCAGCTTTCTTGTAATGACTTGCAGCTGTGACTGTCATTCTGCCACAGGGAAAAGTGTCAGCAGGACCAAGAATAGTAGCAGTCTGTCATATCCTTGTTTTTGACTTTCTCATCTAAAATGTTAATTAAGAAGTTGCCAAGCACAGAATCAAAATAAAAGTCAAGGAAAAGTAGCAAAGACAAAAAAGTACAATAATGGTAGCATTATATCCAAGAACTTGGCTCCCTTTCCCCCTCCACCTCTCTCTCTCTCTCTCTCCTCTCTCTTTTTCTCTCTCTCTTTCTCCCTTTCTTCCTCTCCCTTTTCTTCTTTCTCTTCCTTTCTCCTTCTCCCTCTCTCTCTTTATATATTTATATATATGCATATGTATATTGTGTATGTATGTGACGTATGTGACTCAGGCAGCATGGCATAGATAGAGTACCAAAATTAGAATCAAGGCCTGGGTTCAAATACTACCTCAGACATTTACTAGCTATATGACCCTGGACAAGTCATAACCTCACTATGCTTCAGTTTCATCATCTGTAAAATAAACAGATTGTACTCAATGGCCTTAAAATTCCCACCGACTCTAAATGTATGATCCTATGATCCTCTGTATTATCTCAATTACCTTCCCTAAAGGTATATGTTAAGGCTAAAGAACAAATGACAAATGACATCCAAAGGAAAGAATTATCTTTTTCGCTTCTCTTTGTGGTGTATTCCCAAAGCCACTTTTTCAAAAATGTATTTCTTCTTTGAATTGACCATTAGTAAATGAAAGTGTGTTTGTCATTTCACATGTGATTTTAAGGTCCACACCGAGTAACAGGCTCCCCAAGGACTTTCCCTACTTAACACACCTGAAATCAGTACAAGAGATCATCATCTTCATCATCACCATCACCATAGCTAGTATTTATGTAGCCCTTACTATATTCTAAGCCCTTTACAGACATTATCTCATTTAATCCTCACAACAACCCTCAAAGGCAGGGACTATTATCATTCCAATTTTACAGTTGAGGAAACTGAGGCAAACAGAGGTTAAGTAATTTGCCCAGGGTCACACAGATGCAGATCTTGAATGGCAACAAAAGCAAAATAGGTTTTTTTTTTTTCCTAAAGAGTAGAAGTAGAAACAGAAGCATGATTAATTCATTTATGAATATTCTTGCTAAGCTTAGATTTAACATTCCCCCAATTTCTCTTAATTCTAATGCCTTCCCTATGATCCTGCATATTGTTTCTGTCCTTCATAATGGAAAAGGACCAAAATGACATCATGATGTCAGGGTATAGTTTGTTTTGCATATATTTGTTTCCTTGATGTCTCCCCCATTGGATTGTGAGCTCCTTGAGGGCAGGGACTGTCTGTCTCTTTTTGTAGCTCATGTACTTAGCACAGTGCCTGACACACAGTAGGTACTTAATAAATATTTACTAATGGATTAGTTGACATATCGACTGAATAATTTTTTAAATGTGACAATGACTAAATTATATGTAGAAGCTTTCAAGTCAGATTTGATCAACATCCTCATATTAATAAAATTATACAAAATATGGGCCTACTTTATAGTTCTCACTGAGTTAATGCTTTAGGGGGAGAGTTATGATTCTAAAAGAGATATTAAAGACATTTGAATCCACAAGGGAATTATTAAAAGAAAACAAACTCCAACAATTGTTCCAGTCATTGCACTAATAACTTACATTTATATAGCACTTTGAAGTCTACAAAGTGCTTACCTTAAAACAACCCTGTGAGGTGGCTGGCCAAAGTATACGTATCTCCACTTGGTTTGGTTGTGTCTGACTCTTTGTGATCCTTTTTGGTGTTTTCTTGGCAAAGATACTGGAGTGATTTGCCATTTCCTTCTCCAATTCATTTTATAGATAAGGAACTGAAAGAAAATGGGTTAGGTGACTTCCCCAGGGTCACACAGTTAGTAAGTGTCTGAGGCTGGATTTGAACTCACGAAGATGAGTCTTCCTTGGGGATAAACTCCTTCCACCATTGCAGATCGGTAGCTCCCTCACAACTTAGCATCTTAAAGGGTTGCCGGGGGGACTGAGATATTGAGTGACTTGTTTAATTAAGGTCACACAGCTAAGTAGGTATCAAAGGGAGGATCTAAACAAGGTTTTCTTGGCTTCAGGACTGGTTGGCTAACCACTACACCATACTGCCTTGCAAGTAATCTGTAACAGGTTGAAATTTCCTCGATCAGGCAAGGGAAGTATAGAAAGACTGTCAAGTGGAATTGAAGAAGCAGAGAAACACATTGGGGCAGGGCTGATGAAATACTGGTAAAGGTGAGCACAAAAGGACTCATATTATTGGTCAGAAGACCTGAACTTTAGTTGTAACTCAACCACTTACTCTGAGTCATTCATTTCCATGGACCTCAGTTTCCTTCTGCAGGAACAGCAATGATGACTTCCATCACAGGGTTGTTTTGGAAATCAAATGAAATTATGTCCTTGAAAGTACTTTGTACAATGAATACAAATAGGGAAAGTCAGCATGGTATTATGGATAGAAGTCCAGCCTTAGAGGTAGAAAATGTTGTTCAGTTGTTTTTCAGCCATGTCCAACTCTCTGTGACCCCTTTTGGGTTTTCTAGGGGTTTACTGGAACGGTTCACCACTTCCTTCTCTATCTCATTTTATAGATGAGGAAACTGAGGTAAACAGCATGAAGTGATGTGACCAAGGTCATACAGCTAGTAAGTATCTGGGGCTGGATTTGAACTCAAAGATGAGTCTTCGTGATTCCAAGCCCAGTGCTCTATTCACTGCACCACCTAGCTGCCCACAGAGGTGGAAAAACTTGGGTTTAAATCTTGTCTCTGACATACACTAGCTGTGGGGTCATGATCAAATCATCTGACTTCTCAGAGTTCCAAGAAACTCTCTAAGACTATAAATTCCAAATGAGTTGCTCATCTATATCATAAACAGAAAGGAAGAATTTTCCACAATTGGAATTCTCTATATAAATAAAATTTCTGTGTCTGGACACTCCCTTCTTCCCCCTGCCTCAATTAATAAAATAACAAAGATAAAAAACATTGTCGTTATAGTCATCAGTGAATCAAGAAATTTCTGAGTGTTACTGTCTCATTAAAATGTAAGATTCTTGAGGGCAGGGATTTCTTTTGTGTGTGTGTGTGTGTGTGTGTGTGTGTGTGTGGTACTGTGCTAAGGATTTTTACAAATAATATCTCATCCTCACAACAGCTCTGTGATGCAGGTGCTAATGATAATAATAATGTAGCTAGCATTTATGTGTGTTTTGCAAGCATTTGAGGCAGACAGGTTAAATGACTTGCCTAGGGGCACACACTACTTTTATATCTGGATTATTTCAAGTTTTCTGATGCCATTCCAGTTAAGAATGGATTTGACTCAAAAGCAAAAAAAAAAAAAAAAAGAAGAAGAATTATGGTTTGAAAAACTTGTTATTTGGAATCATCAGGGTGGAATGGCAGAAGCATTAGGCTGGGGGTCAGCAGTGCTGGACTCTAGTTTTCCCCTGCCCCTAATTGCCTTAAGCAAGTCACTAAACCTCTCTAGGCCTCAGTTTCCCCTTCTGTGAAGTGAGGGAATTGTACTAAAAGTTCTTGAAGGGTCCTTCCTGTTTATGAAACTCTATGATACTAATTGAAAGGAATTTTAGAAGTCATTTAGGCCAAACTACACTTAAAGCATAAGCCTGCCTATAATATCCCTTACAAGTGGTCATTTCAACTCCATGTCAAGACCTCCAGCAACAGGGAACTCACTTTCTCAGAGAGCAGCCCATTACATCTTGAGAATATTCTATTTATTGGAACTGTCCAGTTGTACTGGAAAGTAAGCAGTCTCCCTGCCATGAATGACTTCCATCCATTGGTCCTAGATATCCTTCATGAACATGCAAAACAAACATAATCCCTCAGAACAGTGTTTTGCACATAGTAGAAAGATGCTTAATAAATGTTGACTTAAATCCCCCCATGGTGGCACTTAAATATTTGAGCAATGGATAGAGTGCCAGGCCTGGTGTCAGGGAGATTCCTCTTCCTGAGTTCGAATATGGCTTCAAACACTTGCTAGCTGTGTGACCCTGGGCAAGTCACTTAACCCAGTTTGCCTCAGTTTCCTTATCTGTAAAATGAGCTGGAGAAGGAAATAGCAAACCACTCTAGTATCTTTGCCAAGAAAACACCAAATGAATTCACAAAGAGTCAAACACAACTAAACAACAACAATCCAACAACAATCATTCCTTTTTTATTCCTTTAATTTTTTAATTCCTTTTATTTCTTTAATATATTATATTAATATAATAATATTAAATATTAACACTTCAAGGATAGTAGGATGTGAGAATGCCTTCAGGGATCTTTTATACCAGTAATACCTACTCTAGTCATCCCATTTCATACCCTCTTGCCCCTGCAAAGCGAGAGGAGAGTTATAATTTCCTTAAGTCAAAGCTCTTTTTTTTTTTGAGTCAAAAAGAAATATTGGGTATGGCAGAAACATTACATTTATGAGCCCTAGCTGTAAAGGTGATAGGAACACTCATGCTTGTGGATTTTGACACGAACAGTGTATCTTTCAAAGTGTCTTTTTTGATCTCTTTCTTTAAACTCCTGAGTGATGGATTAGCTGGACTGCTGGGGTAATCTTGGGACACGAGAATCCCTATTACAGTGTAACCAGAAGATTTGGACCAGCTCGAAAAGGCAGGGTATTTCAGGATAAAGAGTAAAGTAAAATCAAGATCCCAAAAAGAAAGGTTTAAAGTTTATACAGAAGAAACACGGCGCTGACTACAAAGGGCAGCCTATTTTTCTCTGGAGGAATAGGGTTCGTGTGCACAATTACCATCATCAAATAGTTGTTCCATGCCTCACTAAATAAAAAACACCCTTTGGACCACAATCACCTATTATTAGAAATGTAATAGTCATATCTTATTTTTTAAAAAACCCGTTTTTAATCTATTGCCACCTGGAAAATTAGACTAAACAGATCAAATGTTAAGGCTATCTAAAAATACTTGGGGCAGAAACATAATTAGGTCTCTAATTAGGATTATCATTCAGTAGACTATGTAGACAAGCCTGGGGAGATAAGCCCCTATCCGTTGGTGTTGAGTTTGAAGTGTTTATTAGATTCATGGGTCTGAGCCATGTGGAGTTTTGGTTTTGTTTTTTTACTTTGTTTTGTTTTTGGCAGTATGGAAATAATGTTGAAAAAGTTTCCAAGCACAATTCATGGTTGCAATTTATTTTCCTTTAAAGAGTATCCATAGAACTGGGCTTTCAGTAGACAAAACAGGAGTATATTTGTGTGTTTTTGAAGATTTCTAGCTCATCTCTCAAATTATCACTCCAGTGCTTGTGACTTCCAGATTTCCAGTTTTCCCCTCTCAAGTTTGTAGAGTCAGCTGAAGGCGGGACTAAGTGTGTTTTATTTATTTTTCTCAAGGTCAGTGTATTTGCTTCCTGGCCTTCAGGAGACAGAGGAATCTCTAAGCTCTCCTGCTGACCCTAAATACCGTTTTCCTCATTGAAAGCAAAATGAAGATCTTTCTGTTTACAGTTAACTCTTGATTCTCTGTTCTCAGGGAAGGTTTGTTTCTAAGAATAGATAATTCAAAGCAGCATACAATAGTAACAACACATAGCACACTGACATTTGCCTTGGAATGGATTTTAGTAGTTTTGTTTGATTCCTGATGTTTCCAAAGTCTTAGAAACTCATGTTTCAAACAAAATAATCTTTGGATCATAGATTTAGATCTGTAAGGGACCTTATTGACTAATAAGCCCCAATACTCTCATTTTTCAGATGAGAAAACTGAGGTACAAGGAGGTTAAGTGACTTGTCCAATGACACATACCTTAGTAAATGTCATTAACAGGATCTGAACCCAGAGCTTCCTGGTTTCAAGTACAGTTCTCTATCCACTATCCCACACTGCTTCAATGAACTCACTATCTGAGAGGTAAGCTCAGGAATTGATTGTTAAAGACTCCATTTCTTCCCATGGACCTTCTTGTCATCCATCCATCCTATAAGGCTTTTCCCTTTTTTCCTCACCTCACATACACAATCCTGTTAAACCTATCTCTGCAATGCATCTACGATTTGCCCCCTCCTTTTAACTCCAGCTGGTGTTCAAACCCTCATTACCATCTGCCTGGAGGTACTGCAAAAGCTTCCAAGGATGTTTTCCTTTTTCTAGTCTCTCTCCATTCCAACCTATCCATCAGACTGCCACCAGACTCATCCCCCTAATGCTAAGATCTGTTTGTGTCCATTTTGTGTCTGGGAAAGATGGACTAGATCTGGATTCGGGAAATGTGGGATTGAATTCCTCCTCCTCTGTTTACTAGCTATATAATCATAAGAAAACCACTGCCTAACTCAGTTTCCCCATCTATAAAATGGGGACAATACTGGTACTAAAGATATCCTGGGTAAAGTCCTTTGTAAGTGAGAAACTGGAGAACTGCCCAGCCCCTGGACTCACCCTGCATCCTCCAGTTCTGCTCCATTCCTTTTTCTACTCTTCACCAGAGCCTCCCCAGCCCTCTTTTGTCTCCTAAATTCTTACCCATCTATTAAAACCCAACTCAAATGATACCTCCTCTAGGAAGCTTTCCCTGATAAGCAGGTCAATAACAATCTTCCTCTTTGCACTTCATATGGCAATTTATTTTGGGCCTCTTGGATGCATTCGTTAGGAACATTTGCATATTCTAACTATCCAAGTTTTATCTCCCTAGGAACACTATAAGCTTTAGAAGCATGCCTTATCTAAACTTTCTGTCTTCTTCATTACCCAGTGTAGTGCTTTGCACATAGTAGGCACTTATTAAAAGTGTTTTTGAGTTGAGTTCAACTCTTTAATTCTAGAAATAGACAGAATCAATTCTCAGACATTTGCAAAGCTTTACATTCTTCCCTTCCTTGAAGCTGTCTCTGAGATGCATGCTTTTCTAGAGATGGGCAATGGTATTCAATGTTTTGGTTCAAATGACCTTTCCTTGGAGCCTCATCATGGGGCTCAGCTCAACTCCTTCTGGGAGTGGATTGTATTGGGAATAAGAATACACGAAGACAGTGAAAATGCCTGCAAAGGAATGGGGTTCAATAAAGACCTTCTCTAATTCTCATGTAGCCCCTGGGGGTACCACCATTCTTCTCTGTGTGACTCTGTTTTTCCCCTTCAGAGAAGCTCCTCCATGTTCTAGGCCTTCTCTGGGTTTGTTTACATTACCAAACCCAATGTAACCAAAACAAACAAACCAAGAAAACTACAGGTTCTGAGGCTTCACTAAAGCCTGTACCTTGACAAAGGAGATAGAGAACACATGAGTTAATAGGAAAGGTGTTTAATTTAAAGGCCTAGTAAGAAAAAGCAGTGATCAAATAAATACTCCTTCCCCCGAAAGCTGAGACCCTTTCCCACAAATATAGACAGCATCAGTGGGAAGAGTGGAGCCCTAAAGAACACTCATGGAGGGGTACATGAATGTGGGTAACTAGTGCCTCTGATGCCACGAGGCCAATGATGTCCTTTGGTGATGTCTCTCTCAATGCTGCTCTTGCAAAGCCTTTTCCCCTCTAGGCTTAGTCCTTGTTAGGTATTCCCCAGTGTCACATAGTTTCTGACATCAGTTGGACCCCACTAGTCTTACCCTGCTGCTACTTCACAGCGCCCCTGGTGGTTGCTGCCTGACATAGTTCCTCTGGGGATGTGATGGTAGAGCTTGTCTCAGTTTCCAGATTGTGGCTCTAGCTGGAGTCCTCAGTGGAGGCGTTATCACTTCCCAATAAGTAGAAAAGCAGACTTTGCCACCTTTCTTTTTGAATAAAGCCAAGGCTTAAATCTCATTTCTTTTTTTTCTTTTTTTTACAAGTGAATTCTATCAAACATTTTTTAAAGGGAATATCCGTTTTTTTCCACTTAATAATTTCACTTTTTTTCTAATTACATGTAAAGATACTTTTCAACATTCACTTTTATAAGGTTTTGAATTCCAAATTTTTTTTCCTCCCTCCCTCTGCTGTCCCCTCCCCAAGACAACAAGCAATTTGATACAGGTTATACATGTACAATAATATTAAACATATTTCTACATTAGTCATGTTGTGAAAGAAGAATCAGAATGAAAAAGAAAAACCATGAGAAAGAAAAAATAAAGAAAAAAAGTGAAATAGTATTCTTCTATCTGCATTCAGACTCCATAGTTATTTCTCTGGATGTGGATAGCATTTTCCATCATGAATCTTTTGGAATTGTCTTGGATCATTGTATTGCTGACAAGAGCTAAGTTTATTATATTTGATCATCACACAATGTTGCTTAAACTTCATTTCTTTTAGGTAGACAGGTCCTTTATACACTCAGTATCAGACTAGGGAGAAATTCTTTTGTTTTGTTTATTTTTGTCCATCTCAAAATCTTAACTGTGATAGACTTCTCCCCTCTAGGACAGTTTTTGCCTCTCCTTTTACCTATATTTTTAAAAATTTATTTGATATATATGAATAGATAGCCATATAGTTATGATATAAATGTACACAAACACAAATACACACACACACACATATATATCCTTATACCTATACCTACATAACTAATTGAACATATACATATCTGTGTATGTGTTGTTTTCCCCAGTAGAATGTAAGCTTCTTGAAGGCGATGACTTTCATTTTTGTCTTTGTATACCCAAAGCTTAGCACAGTAACTAGAAGAGTTTAGGTGCTAAACAAATGCTTCTTGATTAAATGATTGAATGAACTCTTGGTACCTTGTCTTGATCCAGACCTAAAAAGAGAACAAGGATGGAATCTTAGTGAATGAAGTTATTGACTGCCTCCCCTAGGTTATTATGGATGCCATTTAAAAAGAGCAAGCAAACAGGGTTACAAAGGTATTGTAAGCTGCCGAAAGTCATAGATATTTTGTGATTTTCCCCCAACTAGGATGTAAATCACCTGTTCATTCACTCAATTATTCTTCCTTCCTTCCTTCCTTCCTTTCTTCTTACCTTCTTTCATTCCTCCCTCTTGTCCTTTCTTGTTCTCTTTTTTCTTTCTTTCTTCCTCCTTCTTTCCTTTCTTTCTTCTTCCCTCTTTCCCTTTCTTCCCCTTTCCCTTCCTTCTTCCCTCCCTCACTCCCTTCCTTCCTTCCTTTCTTCCTTCTTTCCTTCCTTTATTTCTTCCTTTCTTCCTTTCTTCCCTCCCTTGCCACCGACTGTGACCCAGCTTGCATAGTAGATATGTAAGTTCTGGGTTGGGATGACCTAGGTTCAAAGCCCATATAGATATATATTGACTATGTGATCCTGGGCAAGAAATTTAATCTCTCAGTCCTTCAGGCAACTCCCAGACTATAAATTTAAATTTATAAATTAAATTTCAGAGCAGGTACTCACCTGCATTGGTAGAAGGCATTTGCTCTCCAGTGAACTTCCTTTCCACTGATGAAATCAAAGATCAGAACAAAACAAACAAGCAACCTTAGCAACTAGCACAGTGTCAGGAACATAGTAGGTGCTTAATAGATATTTGTTGAATTCAGTTGGTCAGCTGAATTATTGCTCCTTGGCCCAAACTGTCTTTTGCTATGTTAGCATTTTCCCTCATTCATGCCATTAGCTTCTGTCTTGTGCTTCCTTATGCTATTAAACTGAGAGTTTAAGGACTAGGTAGAGAATTGTCATCTACTCCAAAAGTCTGAGAATTTGAGGAGCTCAAAATGGTTCCAAGCCACAAAATAAGAAACATATAGTGGTAGGTCTGAGACAGGCCCTCCAGGATGCCTCACTCTGTACAAGTAACTTTAAGCACTGATTCTTAGCCTTTCATTATACTCCTGAACTCTCTTAGTAGATTCAGGAGCTCTAAAAAACAAACCCAATTGTACTGCCAGGTGCATGTCTCACTGTGGCTCCCTCTAATTGCGAAGAGTTGAGGACTCATTTTCCTTTCCTCAGTCTCAATTAAAAATAATTTGGAGTTTTCCCTTTTTCTGCTCCCTCCCTAATCCTTGACTTTAATCCCTTGCCTTAATCCTCACCCTTTGTTAGTAAAGCAATTTGGAATTCAATTAAAACATATTTCTTTCCACCCATCAAGGTTTTGTATGAGATACAGTTAAAGTATAAATTCTCACATTCTTTTTTAATCTTTCTGCTCCCATTACCTAGAGTAGAGAGGCAACATGATCTGGTAGAAAGGATATTTGACTAGGTGTGATAAGACCTGGGTTCCAGTACCAACTGGGCTGCTACTAACTCTGTGTGACCATGGGCAAGTCAGCTCCACTTCTTCCTTAACTTCATCTGTAAAAAAGGAATAGTCATCCCCAGTTCTGTTACCGGAACCACCAAGTTCTAGAAGTCTTCTTTCTTGATTGAAGTTGTGAGAACATGATAGGTGTTTCCATTAATTCTAAAAATTAATTCTAGATTCTAAAATAAATCGAACAGTACCATTCAAAAGCAAATATCAGGTTAATGTCTTTCTTAAAATGGGTTTTAAAAATCAACGCAGATCTTTTAAATCCATGATCACTTTGCTAAAAGCCACAGGCAGAAAGATGGCATAGTCATTTGAGTGTTAGACTTGGAGTCAAGAAGGCCTAAATTCAAATCAACACTTACTAGTTATATCACTCTGCATAAGTCATTTAACCTCTATCTACCTCAATTTATTTATCTGTAAAATGAGAATAACAATAGCACCTACCTCCCAGGGTTGTTATGAGGATCAAAGGAGATAATATTTGTAAAGAGCTTTGCAAACCTTAAAGCAATATGTAAGTGCTTGGTATATTATTGATATTTCTTTTGTTTACATTATGGTCATTTTTTAATGCCACCCCCATTCATCAACAAACAAGCACAGTTAAGCAAAATAAACTGACATAATGATCATCTGATAGCATCTGTCTCATTCTGATTCTGTCCCATACCACCTCTGAACCAAGAAGGAGGTATGTTTTGTCAGCAAACTTCAGCAGTCAGGATTAGCCATTGCATTGATCTGAGTTCTAAGATCTTTTGGTGTTTTCCTCACAATTGTTGTGATCTTTATCCATAGTATTTCCCTTATTTGTACTTTCTCGGCCCTACATCAGTTCATCCACATCTTCACAAATTTCTCTAAACTCTTCACATTTGGCACAAGAATATTCCATTGCATTCATACAGCATAATTTGTTCTACATTTCCCAATCACTCAATCAATGAGCATTCTGGTGTTTTCCAGTTTGGGGAGGCTATTGCCACTTTCCATACCTCCTTCTCTTTACCTTTACAAGTTACATGACTCCTTTGGATCAGAAGGCAGAGAAAGTAACACCATTGCTGTTAAGGTAAACAATATAATCCTGCAGTAGATTTATTATCTCATTGATGTGGGTACTTCCTCCAGTGGTGCGAATCAAGATCTATTGTATACCTCATCGTTGGGTAAATTTTGCCATGTCGTTCCATAAATCTTCAATAGACACTCATAGAATTTGCTGGGGATCTTCCTCTACATATCTTAACATTATTCGGATACCAATGGAACACACAGCACAATGATAATATGCTGCCAATTCTTTATCTTTATCATGTGTTTCAGGAACAATCTTGGGGTCCTTAAAAGCACTGAACAATTTATCAAACGTAATCCAGTTTTCTATGCTTGTTTTATTCAATTCTGGGCCCAGGTCATTGTCTACCATCAGAGTCTGCCCAAGAGATATACAGAGATACACAGAAATAACTCTGTGAGTTATCCAACCATACATCAGAAGGTCAATTGTGGGGGGCATGTCACAATTCACTCTCAATTCAGTCTGGGTCCCAATCAGGGTGTGCTCTGAAAACCTCAGAATTTGGCTCAAG
Organism: Vombatus ursinus; assembly: GCF_900497805.2. NCBI lineage: Eukaryota > Metazoa > Chordata > Mammalia > Diprotodontia > Vombatidae > Vombatus > Vombatus ursinus. Next base: position 4,310,210 of record NW_020951478.1, read on the forward strand.
TTCAAGTTTTTGCAAAAAAGGGAAGGGACCCTAAGCTCCTATGCAAGAAATTGGGCCAATACATGAATTTTATTTAAGGCAATGGAAAACATTAAAACACTAAAGGTTTGCACCTAAGCCTACGAACACTCCAAACAATTCTTTCTTTTCTGTTGGGCTTCCATTTTCTCCAGGAATTATGCTGGGCCTGAGCACCATCTGCCTCAACAGAGAGAAAAACACTTAAGGCTGATAGAGGGTTAAATCCACCTCTCATTCCCCATATAATGATTTTTGCCTTCCCAAGGAATTTATACCTTTCTACAGACAGATTACTGCTCTATGGTTGAAGATACACCACACACACACACACGCCCACACACACAAGTCAAGGGCTAAATTTGTTCTTCCACATTCTGAGTCTGTTTCTTGCTATTCTTTGACCCTAGATTATGATGGAAACTTGACAATATCCAGGCATTCCTTTTCAAGGGACTTAGTCAAGGAGCTGCTTGTTGCTTGCTGGTGCCTTCAGCAACTCCCATTTCTGTGGCCACACAAATCTCCTTCTCCTAGGATCATGTGGTTCCCGGTAGGAACCTAGAAAATTCAAACTCAATAACATGAGTTTGAATCTCTGTAGCCCCTCTCCTCTCAAACACTCTCCACCCTAGTTTTCCCATCTCCCTAGCTTTCCCTTTTCAAGATGTCTAGTCCAGGAATTTTCAGATGCTCTGAAATTGACTCTAAAAATTAGTATTTCATCCTTGGTAAGTTGTCAATAGGCTGATAGCACCCATTAAAGAAGACTGCACACCCATTTCAGGAGATATATTTAATTCCAAAACAAGTCTTAAATGTGATATCAATGGGAATGCTCATGCATGATACAGAGACACTCTCCAAAGGTAGAAAAAAGGTCTCATCCTTTAAATTTGTTAACCTGGTTAATAATGTTATCTAAATGAGTTATCTTTGAAGGAAGGGACAGTCTTTCTTTTTATTCATTGTACCCCCAGGACTTAGCAGTTTCTGGCACATAGTAGGTGCTAAATGAATGTTTATTGGACTGGAAATCTACCCAGTGGATAAATAATATACTATAGCTACCTGAGATCATTAAATAATTGACAAATCACATGAGAGTTCACTGCTCTCTGGAATAACAGAGAGCAGGAAATGAGTCAGGGTGGTCAAAGTTATTACTAAATGCACTTCCTAGCACTTTCTTTTTACTCGTCCTTAACTCTGTTACATAATTTATGAAAGACAAGCTGAGCTCCATGCAGAGTTGAATGGATGTTCACTAACCTAGAGGAGCCTTCCCAAAGACTTGTCCCAAGGCAGCTAGGTGATGCAATGGATAGAGTGCTGGGCCTAGAGTCAAGGCTATCAGAATTCAAATATGGCCTCAGACACTTCCCAGCTGTGTGACCATTAGAAAGTCACCACTCTTACATGTTCCAATTTCTCCACCTATAAAATGGGTATAATAATAGCACCCACCTGCCAGGCTATCATAAAGATAGCATGAGATAATATTTTTAAAGGGCTTTGCAAACCTTTAATCATGACATAAATGCTAGCTGTTATTGTTATTAAGTGTGGCTAATGTTTAGGGAGAAACTGCAGATGTTTAAGCATGTTTTTTTTTTAGTTGACAGTTTTGAACGGGGTTAGCATGAATGACATCCCTGGAGAAAGAGTGGATATGGAATACTTTACTCATGCTCTGTTTCTTATGGAGGAACTTGCTTCTCTGACTCCAGTTATTATATTAAAATGGCACCATGAATGGGAATAGATCCAAACAATGAGTCTGAAACGGAAACTACATGACAGGATTACTGAGTATATTCCATTATGTACATAAAGTGTTCTGAATTGTGCCACACATGGGAAGTCACTTTCCAGAGCAGGATTGTGTGATGACCCTTGAGAACTAACACAAAAGAAGAGAGATGTGACTTTCACGTGGATCACCAAATGAGTAAATCTTGTTTTCAAATTAAATAGGTCTTTATCTTGGTGGTTATCATACAATTCAAAAGAGTCTCCAAACATCTTCTATGAATTCTTAACTGGATGGTTTTGTGTCTACAAAAGGCTCTACTTTCAATGGAAGCCACTCAGTTTCCCCTATATGAAGACTGGCATGCCTATTGTTTTAATAACAGAAGACAAAACAAGCAATAATCAATCCCACAAAAAGCACAGAAAGCATTGGGCCTCATGAGCTCTGCTCTGTCATTTTTATTCATTAACTGGAAAAAAAATTATGAAGGCATCTTTTCCTTTTTCTCCAGTGCCTAGATTCTTAAACCAATGACTGTAAATTTCTTCGGTGGTGATTTTTCATAACATTAAGCACTCTACTCCTAAAGTCATAATCTGATCTCTTGTTGTGGAGTGCCAATGATCTTGGGGTTCTCTGAGGCTGTGCCTCCAGAGAAGAAGCTTAGAAGTTCATCTCACAGAAATAAGGAATCATGGAATGTCAAAATTGGAAAGGATCTTGGAGATCATCTAGTTTAACTCTGCCATTTTACATGTGAGGAAACAGAGTTGCACTGATGTTTGTTGTTCGGTCATTCAGTCATGTCTGACTCTTCACGAACGCATAGACCATCATAGACCATAGCACACCAGTACTGTCCATGGGGTTTTCTTGGCAAAGTTACTGGAGTGGTTTGCTATTTCCTTCTCCAGTGCATTAAGGCAGACAGAGGTTAAGTGACTTGGCCAGGGTCATAGAGCTAGTAATGTCTGAGGCTGGATTTGAATTCAAGTCTTCCTGACTCCAGGCCCAGAGTTCTGACCCACCTAGCTGCCTCCACTGAAGTTACATGTTACCTAATGAATTGGTAATAGAACTTGGAATCTATCTCAAGGCTCTCTTGACTCCAAGTCAAGCAGATTTTTATTAAATTAGTAGTATTACAAATGGAGACAATGATCTGATTCTGAGGTGTGATTAACCAATAGAGGGTGGGAATATGGGTCCCATCCTACCATTCCTCCACAGCCAATTTGACAGGTTGTCTGCAACATCATCATACCTACTCTTATCCCCACAGATGTTAATCTCTGTCCCTTCCCAGCCTCTACCCTACTAGACAGGGTGTTGGCCCCTTGGGAAATTATAAACTAACCTCCCACTAAAGCAGCTGCATGGTAGCCATTGGGAAAACTCCCTTCTTACTCCCACCGGAAAGCTGCTCCCCTGCTCCCCAGAGCACTCAGAAGCTATTGGAGCTTCTGCTTCTGGGTAGGCTCTGTGGTTGGAAGCTGGTGAATAAAAGCTCTGCATCCTTACTTTTTGTTTTAGATGGGACAATGCGAATTACACAGGATAAGTGAACATAGCTGGATGTGATCTGCAGCAACACTCTCTTTCCTTTGCCCCACCCCACAACCCTCCCTTCTTCCAAAGCTCTTTATCACTGTGAAGAGCACCACCATGCTTCCAGTAACCAGGTTCAGAACCTTTGTGCCATCTTCATCTCTTCATTCTTTCTCACCCCAAGTAGCCAATCAGTTGCTGATCCTTCTCATTTCTACCTTCACAACACCTTTTGAATCTATCCCATTCTCTCAATTCCAATAGTTACCATCCTAGTTCAGTCTTTTCTCAACATATCTACAAAGTGAAGGAGTTGAAATAGATTGACTCTGTGGTCCTGGCCAGATCAAGATCTATAAACCTATGAAACTCTTGCCTGGACTATTGCAGTTTCTTACTAATTGGTCTTCCCAACTTAAATCTGTACCCCACTTCTCCCTTCTATATATATCCTCCACTCTAAAGCGAGTGATATTCCTGAAGTACAGGTCTGAGCAAGTAACTCTTGTATTTCCCCATCCCAATTAACTCCAGGGTCAAACATTATTATTTCATCTTCATCTCATCTAGTTTTATTTTCTGTTTTGTGTAAGCCTTATGAAGTACATAATTATTTATATAGTGATACATAACATATAAACATATACTTATATACATATATCATAAATCAACAGCTATTCAAGCTTAAAACTACACAAAGACTATTGAGACATCTTGTGTATATATAGGGGATGTATGCTCAAACATTTTTATTGATAGTAGTGTGCAATCAAAAAAAAATTAAAGACCACAATACCATATCACTGGAAAGACTTTTAGTTCATGCCTGGAGACAGATTATCTTTTCTACAGAAAAGTCTGGCTAAGCTCAGAAAGGCTTATTGAAAAATCGGGCAACAGTTTGTGAATTTTTTTCCTTTGGTCACATATTCTTGAAGGCTAATTAACGTCTCTGTGTTACACACACTCTTCATTGGCGGAGGGAGGATGCAGCTAATGAAACAATTGATCCAGTTAGTGTGGCATCCTAAAAAAGATGATAAACTTAAAGTCAGGAGAGAAACCTGAGTTTGAATCCCACCTCTGAGGCTTTCTATATGTGAAACTATGGGTTTGTCACTTAAGCCCTCTGTGTCTCAGTCTCCTCATTTGTGAGTATATTGTCATACCTTTTTAGTGTGCATGTTTCCCAATAAAATAACAGTAATAAGTCCTTTAAGGTTTATAGGATCATAGAATTAGAGTTGAAAGAGCGTTCAAAGTCATCTAGTTCAGCCCCCTCATTTTAGAATTGAGGGATTGAGGCCTGGAGAAGTTTAATGCTTCCCCAAGATCATAGCTGATAAGCAACAGGAGTGGGATATTTGAATTGTGAAGAAGATAAGGCACATAGTGTTAGGGGAGGATGCTGCAGTTCAGACTCATGAAGTGACTGGCCCACAGTCACCTAGAGAGTCAATGCCCAGGCCAGGACTAGGCCTCAGAATTTCGCTCTTCACTAAGCCACTCAACAACTGTTTACCAGTGCCTATTATGTGTAATATCCTGGGGATAAGAAGATAATTGTAGGCAATTCAGATAATCTCTGACCTCATGAAGTTTACAGTTTAATAGGTGGGAGTAGATATGACATGCATGTAGATAAATGTAAGAGAAACTGAAATATACTCAGTGTTAAGAGGAGCATAAGGTTTTATGAGATAAGATGAGAAAGGATTTACTTTCACCCATAAGGAGGAGGAGGAGGAGGAGGAGGAGGATAAAATCAAACACCCCTGAAAGAGGGAACATTGGAGCTAGTCCTTGAAAGACATGTGGTAGAGAGAAAGGGGAAAGGGATGTAAACTGATAGTTATAAAACATTGAACATGTACACATGCATGCATGTATGGTCCACATATGCATAGTATATTGTATATATGTATACCTATGTGTGTATATATGTGTATCCAAATATATATTGTTGTTCATCCTTCGTTTTCAAAGAGGACCATTAACCTCATGGGGTGATGTCTTGACTTGCACATGAATTGGATTTAAGTAAGGCAGAGCTGTGCAAAGTCATTAGTTTAACTTTCTCTTCCAGTCATTAAATTGCAGTGGCAAGATGAGAGTCAGAACAACTGGCAATATCCGAGGATGTAGCGGATGACCTTGGCATCTTTGATGACTGAAGGAGCTCCAAGCCCTCCACAGTGCCTGCTTCAGCCACCTTCATGGCTGTTGGAACAAATTGCTATCATCCACCTGTTCCACTGGGGGAAGTCTTCACATGCTAGGGGTTGACATCTCCTAAACTCACCAATGGCTTTGAGGCCTGTCAGTTACTCTCAACCTGGCTCAACCTGTCTGCCAAAGTGGCTTTACCGGAGTATGGCCACTGTGCATGCCATAGATTCTATGGGGTGTTCAGGTAGGATTGGTGTGGGGGCTGCTGAGCCCTTTTCAAGGCTGCTCATCCACCTCTGGTGCCCACCTCTCACCCACCTCTCACCTGTGGCTCCAAACACACACATATATATATATGCACACACACACACACACATACATATATATATATACATATACAGACATGCACACAATATATGTATGTATTTATATATGCATGTATATATGAATACCTATGTGTAGGCATAGGTAGGTATATATATGTGTATATGTATACACACATGTGTATCTATGAACATGTATGCTTGTATGTATTAATATATGTGCATATGTAGATCTGTGTGTATATACATGTACACACATGCATACATACATGCACACTTGCATGTGTGTGTTTTTGTGATGAAGGAATGGTCAACAAGAGCCCTGCCCTAACTAGCACGTGCAGTGTGTTTGGCCTAATGAAAGGGTGGCCTCTCCTTGGCCAGTTTCTCATTACATATGCAGATATGAATGTCCTAACTTACAACAACATATCTGAATTTTCCATGACAGGATAGTTCACAGACTTAATTTGAATTAGAAGGGGCCTTGGTGACCTTCTAGACCAACCTTTCCACTTCATATGTAAGAAAACTAGGTCTGGGACATGTGAAATAACTTTCCCAAATTCACACAGAAATTCATCCTATAAGTATTTAGCAAATAATCTTTATTTCCTCTTTAGAGGTTGCCAGTACTAACAACAATGTTTTCCTTTGTTATTCTTTTCAGGTTCTTTGTTCCCATCTGAATGAGGCTGACAGACACACATATACACTTAAACGTTCTTTGATAGAGTACATTCAATCACAGGAGGTCCTTTTTTATAGTAATAAGCGACTTACTAATGTCGGGAATTAATCATAATTTCCATTTATATACCTACTAGTGAAATATTACTCAATCAGAACTGAATATCCTTAACAAAAATAAATCACTGGAAAAAATAGAATCCATTTCAATTGGCTTTGGAAACAGAAGAACAGGGTTCAAAACCTGTCTCTGATAATACATGTGTAACTGTCCTTTAATTTCTTCATTAGAATGTAACACTCCACCCAGGTAGGCTTTGGTGGTTCACCAAAGAACAGCCTAGTGATAACTCTATGTGTATATGCAGGGAGATCTGAATCCTGATTGGCAGAGGCACTTCATGAAAAGGCGGAGAAGAGTAGAGAGAAGTACAAAAGAGGAGAGGCTAGGTATAGTCTTTGAATGGTCAATGGGTGGCCTCTCTGGAGCCAAAAGCATAAAGGGAAAGCTGAAATGCCAATACATCCTTTGATTCCTAAGCATGTATTCCTAAAGACAGCAAAGAACGGACTCGTGGATGAGACTTCTCTCTCCTTAGTTGTTCTTAGAGTCTGTTTAGCTCAGGATGTCAGAGACTATTTACTCATGCATTCTATAGATGAACTTAATCTGTATAACTTCCCTGATTACTATTTTACTGTCTGCTTTGATAAATGTCTTTTCAATTTCCCTGATTGCCTTTATGTAAGAACCATTTAGTGGGAGGGAAATTAGCTTAACCAGGAGCAAGCTAACTCTAATGCTTCTAGTCTGGGGAGGGGCTACTTGCTGCCAGAGCAGCTTGGGATAGTGCTTTTTATTCTGACCCCTTTTCCTCCCCAAAAGAATATTATACCCCTAAGACTTCACCTATCCGACCTTCTAGCCCAGTAACCCTATTAGAGATAAGAGAGTGGAAGAGGAAGTCCTCATTCTCAGCCCTCTTCCTGATCCCCACAAAGGTGAAAATTACAGTCTTCCAGGAGCCAGAGGGAGACAGATTCCAGCTTCTATCTATCTAAATAAGCAAATCCCTGGAACATGGGGTGGGAGCACCTCAGGTAACCCTGGTCTGGGGCATCCATGTTAGAAAGACTAAAAGTCTCTGAGGTCTCTTCCAGTTTGAGATGATGATCCTATGATGTCTCTGTAACAAATGCAGGGATGCTTGCTGTCGATTCCTCTCCTTCCCCCAGTACAACTGCCCATCCATTTCTGTAGCACTTAGCATAATATCAATGCTAAGGGTATCATTTTAACCTGAATACTTCAGAATGGTTGGGAGAGATGAATTTACCCTTGTTTTTAACTTCAAGATAAAAACTATCTGAGAAGAAAAACCAATTTCAATTGAATTTAGGTTATTTTTCAGCCTCTTACTGTCTGTTTTTACAATTACGCCATTTTTTTCTCATCAATTGCACCAAGTCCTTTATAGAAACAATATGGTGAAATGACTAGATCACTGGTTCTAGTGTCTGAAAGACCTGGGCTCAAATCCTACCTAGGTGACCTTAGGCAAGTCACTTAACCTCTCTCAGCCTCAATTTCTTTATCTGGAAAATGGGGGTAATAATATAGCATTGGTCTCACAGGGTTTTTGTGAGAATCATAATAGATAATGTATACAAAGTGCTTTGCAAATCTTAAAATGTCTCACAAGTACTAATTCTTGTTCTCAGTGACTATGATCTCACTTCATTCAGATCTCTTCTATGACCCACCCAATCTGAGGGGGCCTCTTGAGTGTTAGCATACTAGTCATTAAATGGTGTTATTTGTAATCTAAATGAATAGTTGTTTTGTTTCCCTTTGCAAGAAGGAAGAATTCAGTAACTCCACTATCCTCTTTAGAAAGAGACAGACAGACAGACATAGACAGAGAGAGAGAAAGACAGAGAGACACAGAGATACCAGAAGACAGAAAGAGACACAGAGAAACAGAGGCAGAGAGACAGAGATAGGGAGACAGAAAGACAAAGAGAGTCAGAAGACAGACAGAAAAGAGAGACAGAGAGAGATAGACAGAGAGAAATAAGGTGAAAGAGAGAGGGGAAAGGGGGGACATATAGAGACAGAGAAGAAGAAAAGAGAGAGCCAGAGGTAAAGAGAGAGATACCAAGACACAGAAAGAGACACACATGGAGAGACAAGAGGCAGACAGACACAAAGACAAAGAGAGTCAGAAACAGACAGAAGGTGACAGAGGCAGAGAGACAGACAGACAGAGACAGATATAAGGGCAGAAACAGACAAAGAGATAGAGAGACAGAAACAGAAAAACAGAGAAACTAAAGCAGAGAAAGAGGAGGAGAAGGAAGAGAGAGAGAGGGAGGGGGAGAGAGAGAGAGAGGTTTTATTTTATGGACCAGTTAAAGTGATGAAATGAGACCCCATGCCTGAGGAAATTCTGCTTTTTCTTAAATAGAAGGCAACTACCCCTCCCCTCCCCCAGCACCCTCCACCCCCACACACTAGCAAGAGTGCTTTGCCAGTCACTAAAGGGGCTAACTCACTGGCTGGAGGGTGGCATGCTGATTCTGATTCTGGGCTCCAGTGGCTGGACTACAGTAGTAAAATTAAGGCAAGTGCAGCCAAGCTAACCCTCAGTAACATCATTAAGGGCTGGAACAAAACATCTCCTGAAAGCCCTACTGAACTTCCTTTGGACACCTCCCAGGCAGCCTGGCTGTGGCAGACCCCATAAAACAGCCAGCCATGGAAAGTGGGTATCATCGATCTTTTCTGGTGATAGCTGGATAGTGCCAAGCACCATGCTTTCTATGAAGCATGTGCTCAATAAATGTCATTGATTGATGAATGTGCTTCATGCCAGGGGGGAGGGAGAGAGAAAGAAAAGAGGAAGCAGAGAGTAGGAGTCTATTTCTACTTCTGGTAGGCTTAACAATCCTTCCTTACTTTTGAGAAGTTGCCTTAGCAATGTTACTTTACCTTTCTCAGCCTTGGTTTCTTTATCTGCAAAATGTAGGGAGCAGATAATTTCTTGTTTGGGGGAAAACAGAGGTTGCCCTGGACCTCTTCCATCATTATCAGTTAGTGAATAAGCATTTATTAAATGTTTCCTATGTGCCAAGTACTATGCCAAGAAAAATCTAAGGATACAAAAAAATAAAAAAGGCAAAAAGCATCATCTGTGGCCTCAAATAGCTCACATTCTAATGGGAAAGAAAACATGTAAATCATTACATACATACAAGATAGATACTCTGTAAATGGGAATTCACTCAGAGGCAGGGCACTGAAGTGGAGGTCTGATGAGAGAATTAAAGAGAAAATGGATAAAAAAAATTAGTGAGTTGAAAGACAAATGGGAAATTTCCTTGGGGCCAGAGGCATATGGGAAAACCAGCCCCTAACATGTCTATTGATTCCCAGTGCCTGAAACTCTAAAGACTGCTAAGAGTGGACTCCCCCCTTCCCCCCTCCCAAAGAGATTGTGTTCCCTCCTCGATCAAGCTGACATCCCATCTTGTTCCCAAATAAAAGAGTTCATTTATTCTGGTGTATTCTATTGTCTACCCTAATATGTATATCCCTCCTCCTACTTATGTTTACTGTTTTGCTTTGATAATAAAAAGATTTATTAATTGTTTGAGATTATCTTTTGTGCAAGTAGTGTTTGGTGGGAGGTAGCTAAATTGACCAACATAAGCTAAGTGTGACCCTCCTGTTTAGAATGATCAGAGAGTGTTGTTTTTTTTTTAAGTTCTGAACCACCAAGAGAACATATCAAAAGCCTCAAACTATAGATATTTGATGTGTAGTAAGTATAATGATACCCTTATTGGAGATAAGAGATTAAATAAGGAATAGCAGTCCTAAATCCTGCGTGTCCCTCCTCTGTGAATTGACTGGCAGTGTAGATGCAGTTTTCTTCCTATTTATAACAAAATATAAATACTATCTCCCTTGTAGAGCCTTTGTGAGATATCTATCGATGCCACATATAGGCCAGATGATCTATATTAGATGGTAAATTCACAAATATGGGCTTAGAGAATAAAGTCCAGAATCTGACTACATTTGCATTTACTTGTTCAATATGCATATATGTTAAACACCCCTATCTCTCTACCTCAGAATGTAAATCCCTCAAAGTCAGGAACTGGCCCATTTTAGGTGGTGAAGCAGACAGAAAGCTGAACTTGGAGTCAGGAAACTTGGTGTTCAAATTCTGCCACAGATACTCAACAACTGGAGTAGAAAAATTAATTAATCTCTCTAGGCCTCTGCTTCTTCATCTGTAAAAAGAGGGGAACAATAAACATCTTCCTCACAGGGTTACTGTAAGGATCACATGAGTGCTCTACATTTGTTGGTTATTACTTTTATTGCCTTTTCATCCCCAGCACCTAACATAGTCCCTGGTATTTAGTAAGCACCTATTAAATGTTCATGGAATTGAGTTTAATTGAAATCTTATCACTATGTTTAGTACAGTTTTTAATCAATACATGTTGAATAATAAAGCATTATTCTTTGACATTAGAATGCCTCTTGCTTCTTTCAAAAGAGAGTTATATAAAGGAAAAGATATCTCCAGTGAAGGAACAAGGCATTCGACGTTGTCCAATTGAGGAAACCAAGTGGTGGTCTAAAGCGGTAGCTTTGAGAAGAGTATTTAAATGTTTTAAAGAATCATCCAGTTCATTATCTGTGACAACAATGAAACCTTTGAGTAGAATGTGTTCCCACACAGAGAGCTTTTTGATTTGAATATCAGATCCAAGGCCAAAACACTAACACAATTATCGCTTAGATTTAAAACTCTACTTACCACTTAGTTTTTTTCCTGAACATTTAAAAACCAACTATCTCAGTTCCAAGTAACTGAAGATATCTGGCCTGTGTATGTTACAGTCCTGGAGAATGGTTTCAAAAGCAACAAAAACTTTATAAAAGCAAAACATTTTAGAGATGGTCCTCAAGGAACAGAGGTCTTTGTTTTGTGGGAAAATGAAATATTCGATATCAAGACCAAATAAAAAATGTGTTATTACAAAGTGTGCTACCTCAAACATATAACCCCAAGGTTAGGAAATTCAAGTAACCAACTTTGAATAAATATTCATAATATATTTTTTATTTTACTGATTTTTACATTACCAAAATTTCCCCCAATATCCCTTTCTTTCCACCTTCTCACATAAAAAATAATACTTTTGAAGAAAAAAAAACTAGCAAAACTTATCCACATATGGAAAAAGTCTGAAAATAATGTGCAATGTACCATATCTGTGGATCTCTTACGTCTACAAAGGCTAGGGTGGGTGGGTCTTCTCATACGTCTTCTTTCTAGCCATGTTTGCTCTTTGACATTTTACAGCATTTTAAAATTTGTTTTGTGGTTATTCTTTCCATTTACACTGTTGTATTCATATTGTTTTCTTAGCTCTGCTTACTTCATTTGGCATCAGTTTATATAAACCTTTTCATGCTTTTCTGTGTTCACCACATTTGTCATTTCTTACAGCAGTCCTCATCAGTATATTCAGAAACCCCAATTTGTTAAGCTATTTCCCAATTGATGGGCATCTACTTTATTCCCAATTCTTTGCTATCAAAAAAAATGCTGCTATAAATATTTTAGTGTATGTGAGAATGTTCTTATCAATGACCTCCTGGGGGTATATGCTCATAATATTTTGATCTTTGTATTTATTTTTATATTATTTGATTATCATTCTTCAGTATCTTAGGGTATGTTAAAATATATTCACGGTTTTGCTGAAGATATGATAAACACTTCGGTCTCATAGATTCTTCTAGTTGGTCAGTTGTTCAGTTGTGTCCAACTGTGTAATCACATGGACATTGTCCATAGGGTTTTCTTGGCAAAGATACTGGAATGGTTTGCCATTTCCTTTGCCAGTGTGTCCTCATTTTACATATGAAGAATGGAGGTAAATAGGGGTTAAGTGGCTTCCCCAGGGTTACACAGCTAGTAAGTCTCTAAGGCTAGATTTGAACTCAAGTATTCATGACTCCAGGTGAGGTGGTCTATCTACTGTGTCTAGCTGACTCGGTATAAGATTCTTAGTTTTCTTCAAAGCACAGATCAGGTATTTCCTCCTACTTAGGACTTTTCCTGAGTCTTCGTACTTGTTAGCACTCTCTCCCTCTTGAAATTGTTGTGAATTACTTTGTACATAATTTGTTTTTACTTACTTAGGTACAGAGAGGCAACAGGGTATAGTAGATAGCATGCTGGGCTTAGTGTCAGGAAAACCCAGGTCCAACTCTTGTTTCAAATTGTTAAGAGTTGTATAGACTAGGGCAAATCATTCAACTACTCTGGTCCTCACTTTCCTGGATGACCTCTAGTATCTCTTCAATCTCCAAAGCTATGATCCTATGTTAGGTTCCCTAGTACTGGCATTCTTGACCTTTTTGTGTTTCATGTACCCCTTTATCAGTCTGGTGAGGCCTATGGACCCCTTTTCAATCCATAAAATCAAATATATGGGATTACAATGGAAAAGTATTATTTTAATTATTTAATTAATCAACAATAAATAATTTAATAAATTAATTAAAGTATTAAATCACTCTATTAAAATATAGCTATCATTATGTTTTTAAAAACAAGTTCATGGGACCCATGTTAAGAATCTTTTCTAGTAGAATGCAAGCTCCATTTTTGTTTTTGTATCTCAAGTGCCTAAAACAGTCCCTGGGACATTGTAGTTGCTTTGGTTGTTGAAATGAAGCAAAGTGGTAACCCAATAGTGGATTGTTTATTGATCTCCTTCATTAATTTTGGAAGATCAAGCAACTACTGATGTGGGCAGAGGCTATGGTGCCCTTAAGATATGGACAGCTAGGTGGTAGGTACCTGTTTCTCCAATTCTTGCCACTATAGCCCTCAACCATCTTGCTTGCTTGACTGTGTCAACTAAGCCATGACCTTAGATCCTATGATGATGAGCCCAAATATATCAGAAAAATTTTCAACAAGAAGTGAAACAAAAATGCAAATTAGCATTTAAATAGAACATTAAATTGCTCAATGCTCTCCACCTGCTGTAACATTCTGATTAATTAAGGTTTTAAGATGTTAAAACATTTGTAATACTTTTTTTAATTGCTCCTAATCTGAGCTGGTTAATTCAGTTTGCTAAAGTATAAGGATAATGTGGCCAAGGTTACAGATTTGACTGATTTCCTTTGGAGGACAAGCATGGAGGAGTGTGTATTATGAGGTACAATCTGATGCCACACTTACCAGTAAAATAAGGATGTTCTTATGTTCTGTTAATGCCCAGAATTTCAGCATTGCACAGGATCTCAAGGGTCTTCCAGTCTATCCCATTTAATGTATTCACTACTCTTCCTAACTTTGTATCCTCTGCAAATTTGATAAGTATGTCACCTAGGCATTTATCTAATTTATTGAAAAAAAACATGTTTAATGGCAGCAGGTCAAACATAGATGCCTGGGGCATCTTCTGAAGACCTCCTTCCAAATTCAGATGGAGCCATTAGTGACTCTCTTTGGGTGGCATTGTTCAAATAGTTCTTAATCCATCTAATTTTACCTTTGACTAGTCCACAGCTTTTCCTCTTTCCACAAGAATTGCGTGAGAGACTTTATCAAATACTTTCCTGTAGCATAGGTTAACTACATCTTACAGAATTTCCCTGACCTAACAACATAATGACCCTGTCAAAAAGAAAATTACTTTAGTTTATCTTGACATATTCTTGAAGAATCCATGATGATTTATTGCCATCAAGACTGTTCACTAACCATGTCTTTAATAATAATATATTATAAAGCTAATTTTTCCAGGAATTACAATTAAGTCTACCAGCCTACAGTTTGAAGAACTGGCCTGCTTGAGACAATAGCAGCAGTCAAGAAGACTATGTTTGTTCCTGTTCTTTTAGAGTTTGGAAGAATTTAGAGAGGTGCTTATGATCGTAATTATTGATGTATAAGCTGACTTTGCCATATGCATTCAGTTTTCATGCCTTGAAGAATAGTGTAACTAAGACAGGAGAATATACTAGACAGTTTTTTTCCTAGTGCTATGATATTGAAAGTATCCTAGCAAGACTGTAACCTTGAGGAAGTTATCAATCAATCAGTCAACATCTATTAAGCACCTACCTTGTGTCAAGCACTGTACAAAGCACCAGGGATTTAAAAAAAAAAGGAACAAAAGACGGTCCCTGTTCTCAATGAGCTTACAAAATATGGATTCAGATACTCCTTTATAACTTCTGGTGGGACTTTAGTTAAGTCATATACATTGTGGAATTAAAACATTGGTCACAGCATAGGGAATCCTGGCATGGGGAAGTAATGTTCCACACTTGCACATTATTTCAAAAGAACCAGAGAACAAAAGCAGGTGTGAATTTTGCACATAATCTGGATTGAGGGAAAAGGGAAAAACATGTTGTCAGCTTGTGAAGTCTATTAAGCTTAATTTCTAAAGGACACAAAGAAGCACTTTCTATAAGGACATAACATTTATTTGGGACAATTAGTGGAGAGAGTCAGTTGTTAGAGCACTGGGCCTGGAGTCAGGAATACCTGAGTTCAAATCCTGCCTCAGACACTTACTAGCTGTGTGACCCTTGGTAAGTCACTTAACCTCTGTTTGCCTCAATCCACTGGAGAAGAAAATGGTAAACTACTCTAGTATCCTTGCCAAGAAAAACCCATGCATAGTATGATTCACAGGGTCATGAAGAGTTGGACATAACTGAATGACTAAACAACAACAAAAAATATAGTTTATGTAAGTTGGACTTGGAAAAGTCAGAAAGAAGAAGGTAGTATTCCATATTGAATTCAGTGCAAACTTATAATGGAAGGGCAGGGTTTGAATCTCACCGCGAACGCTTCCCAACTACGTGACCTTGGACAAGTTACTTAATTTACTTCAGCCTCCGTTCATTTGCAAAATGGAGATAATAATAATTTGTAAAATAAGGATAATAATGCCTAGATTTCCTACCACAAAGAGTTACTGTGAGGCACAAAAGAAATAATGGATGCTAAAAATAATTTTTTTTTTAAATTAAGTCTTTATACAGTTTGGAAAAATGCCAGGTTAAAAAAAGTTCGAATAAATTCAGTTCTTGGTTCTCTTTTATGGTCTTTTCTTTCCAACTGATTTCACTGACTTTCATTTAGACCCAGTTCAATTTTTCTTTTTACTGATACCACCCTCCCCCACCCATCAGGTTCCCTACCCACCCAATACCTGCAAATGAGAAGATAGGTCCCTTTATGCCTTTTTTGGGACATCAAAGTGGCACTTAGGGTGGAATGGGCTATCATTCCAAGGGGAAAAAGAGACAATGACAAGTCATTTTTGCCTTGTGGTGGCACATGCCTACTAGGGAGGCTAAGACCGGAATTTTTGAGCTCTGGGCTTCTGCAAGGCAGTAGGACTAAAGCTAAGAGTGTATACTAAATCTAGCACCAATATTGTGAGCCCCCAGGAGCAGAGGGCCACTAGGGAGGGCAAACTGTCTTAGTCTGGAAATAGAAGAGGTCGAAGCTTCCATGTTAATTAGCATTAGATGCTGTCCTTGCAGCCTGAGCAAGATTTAGAGATTCAGTCTCAAAAAAAAAAAATGAAAATCATATTTACAGAATTTTTTCTTTGTGGTTATACTTGGGAGCAGGGATTGTTTCATTTGTTCTCTGTGTTACCAGTGTCTAGCACAATATCTGTCACATAGTAAGCATTGAATTCCTGCATCTGTGGATTGATTTATTGATATACCAGTCCCTTGAAGCAGTTCCCTGTGATTTGAATGCCAAGTATCAGTGTCAAACCTGAGGGACACATCTTAGAATACTCAAGTACCTGGACCCTGAGGAAAGGAGGGCAGAGGCACCCAAGAAGAAGAATGTGGCAGCTGCAAACTGTGGGGAAAAAAACCTGAAAGTATGTGGAATGGTGGCGCCATGCCCAGTTGTTGATGTGGCAGAACACCAGGGAAGAGTTGGCAGCCAATATGGGAAACAGAGACAACATTTCTCCAATTAGTTACCTATCAGCTCAGAAGTCTTTGTTAAAGAGGCAATGAATTTGGAAAAGGAATAAAACTTCACAATGAAACTGATCCAACATGTGATATTAAGAGGGCCCATGAGGAAGCATTCCATTAAGGGAACAGATACCTACGGAGGAGGAGGAGGAAGAAGAGGAGAAGGAAGAGGAGGAAGAGAAGGAGAAGGAAGAGGAGGAAAAGTGGGAGAAGGAAGAGGAGGAAAAGTAGGAGAAGGAGGAGGTCCTTTCACTTCACTACCTTGTTCTCATTTCCTTCCAGAGTATTTTCTCTTTCCTTAATGGAATGCATCCTCTTTGGTTGTCTGTCTATGGTAGGTTGGATAGATCACTTCATTGGGGGATAATTTACTTTGAACAATGTCATGTAAACTAAAGGCTTAACTAAGACATACTCCTTTTCAAAGTGGGGGTGTGGGGGAAGGAGGAGAAAAGGATCCCACTTTTTAAAAAAATTTTTTCTACTTTTTTTTTTTAAGAGTTGGTTTTTCTCATCTCTCCCAGACCGGAAGTGCAGGGGCTACTCTACCAACTGGATCAGGGGCTTTGACCAGCTCTGTTCCCAACCTGGCCATTTTGCCCCTCTTTAGGTTCCCTGTTAAATGGGCTCATCCTATCGATGCTAGACGTAGTGCAGACACCCAGTCAGCATAGCCTGTCACGGCTCAGAGCTCCAGAGCTCGAGATCTATCTGCCAGCCTCAGCCTCCCTAATAGCTGGAATTATACAGGTGTGCCACCATGCCCAGCACCAGGATCCATGAATTTAATGGTGTAGAACTCCCTTCACCAGATGAAAATCAGGAACTCCTCTGTAAATTTAAATTAAGAATTAAATCTTGGAGTTCTCCTGGAGTATTGAAAGATCAAGAGATTTGCCTAGGGTCACACAGTCAGTACATATCAGATACAGGAGGTCTTTCTGACTCCAAGGTTTGTCCTTGATATAACCATTTTATAAGCTCTTTCCTCTATTAATCCTTCAAAATTTTCTATGTCATAAAGAAGCAGAGCTTGTATTTTTTACTGGCATAACATTTAGAACTGGTTACAAAGCAAAAAAATAAATCTGGTGAAGTTAGCCTTTGGCACACTCTCACTCTTTCTACACCTCTCCTGCTTCCTGGTGCCCCTTTTCCTCTTGCCCCAATGCCCCCTCCCCTCCCTTCTCTCACATAGGACCTCTCTGCTCCTAGAAGATGCTCCACGCTGAAAAATGGCTTCCTCACCTGAATCCATCAGAATTTTCAGTCTCTTGCTTTACATATCAATTAGGTGTGAACAGGAAAGCAATCTTTTAAAACTAATTTTAATTGAAGTGTTGCTGATAACCTATCTTCCCAGGAGGTATTTGAAGTTTGAAAAGTAATTTTATTAGCTTAAATCGATGGTGTCATACTCAAATAGAAACCAGATCCCTGCTGGCTGCATATTGACTTAGAAAACCACAAATTAACATTGTCTATGTTGTAACATATTTTTTATTTATTTTGTTAAAATTTACCAATTACATTTTAATCTGATTCAGGCCACACTTGGAAGTTTTATTTTTTATTTATTTTTAAATTTTTTTTTAACATTTTTACTTAAAGTTTTGAGTTCCAAATTCTATCCTTCCCCTCCTTCCCCTCCCCTTCCTCCTCCTTGAGATGGTAAACAATCAGATATAGGTTATAATGGGCAATTACTTAAAATATTTCCATATTAATCATTTTGTACAAAAAGACTCTAATAAAAAAAAGAAAGAAAGTGAAAAATAGTATGCTTTAAAAAAAGAAAGAAAGTGAAAAATAGCATGCTTTGGTATGTATTCAGTCAATATCAGTTCTTTCTCTGAAGGCATATAGTATGCTTCATCATTAGTCCTTTGGGATTGTCTCAGATCATTGTATTGCTGAGAATAGCTTAGTCATTCACAATTCTTCATCAAACAATATTGCTGTTACTGTGTACAATGTTCTCCTGGATCTGTTCACTTCACTATGCATCAGCCATGCAAGTCTTTCCAGGTTTTCCCAAAATCATCCTACTTGTCATTTCTTACAGCACAATAATATTCCATTACAATCATATACCACAGCTTGTTTAACCATTCCCCAGTTGATGGGCATCCCTTTGATTTCTAATTCTTAACCACCACAAAAAGACCAATTATAAATATTTTTGTACAAATAGGTCCTTTTCACTTTTTTATATGTCTTTGGGATATAGACCTAGCAGTGATATCGCTGGATCAAAGGGTATTATGCACAGTTTTATAGCCCTTTGGGCATAGTTCCAAATGGCTCTCCATGGATCAGTTCACAACTCCACCAACAGTGCAGTAGTGTCTCAATTTTCCCACATCCCCTCCAACATCCAACATTTTCCTTTTTTTGCCATATTAGCCACTCTGATATGTGTGAGGTGGTACCTCAGAGTTGTTTTAATTTGCATTTCTCTGATCAGTAGTGATTTAGAGCATTTTTATATGACTATAGATAGATTTGATTTCTTCGTCTAAAAATGCCTGTTCATATCCTCTGACTATTTATCAATTGGGGAATGACTTCACATTTGGAAGTTTTGCAGGTTGCATGGAGCCCAGGGGCCTTGAGTTTGACACCTCTGACCTAAATGACCCGAATTGGTAGAATTTCAGATAGTGCAAGATTCTGAGAGATATAGGGGAGGAAGGGGAGGATGCCTCCTTAGCAGTTCCTTAAATCTCATCGCTTTGGCCTTGACCCTGTCTGTCCATATGCAGGTATGGTTGGCTCTGACCCCTCCACAAGGATTAGCACTTTGAGGATAATGTTTATTTGGTGCAGTCTCCATCACTATAATTTTCCTCCTCTCCTAGGGAAGAATCTGAGCCTTTAGAAGATATTTTTAATAGGTCCCTACCCACTATTCTTCAGGCAGTCCTCACTTCAAAGGATCATAGACCTTTGGGTACATACTGTGAAGATGTTTTGGAAAGGTGAATATTTTTCTGAGTAATATTGGTATCCACTGGGGCTTGTTAAGCTGCCTCATAAATTTCTCTTCACTTTGTTCTTCCCCCCACCCAATTTTGAAAGAGGATAACTAGTAAAGTTGTCATGACAACAGTTGTGCTTTGTGACAATATAGGGGTTTGTAGCAGGGAAGAGAGATGATTTCCTTAGGGCACTAGGCATCACTGGTACCAATGTCATTTACTACATTTAAAACATTTATTTTTTTTTTAAAAAAAAAACTGGATGCAGAAATCTTAGTGAATTAACCTTTTCTTGACAAAACAGAAAGAACACTGGTTAAGGTCAGGATGTCTGGATCCCAGCACTGCCACCTACTTTCTCTGTGGATTTGGGGAAATAATTTCACTTCTCTGGACCCCAGTTTCCTAATCTGTTAAGTGGGGGGTTTGGCTTTATTATCTTCATGCACTAAAAGACATTGACTTGAGGTTTCCATTTGGATTCTTTTAAAATCTTTTGGCTGCATCATTGCATGACTGTGATTTTGGAAAATGATCACAAATAAACAGTCCCAAGTAATCTCATCCAAATGTGCTTCTGAGCCCAATGATGTGGGCATTTCTTGTGTGTCTATTTCTTGTAGAAACAAACAAATTGCACCCTCATTTGTCATCCTTTCATCCTTCCTTCCTTGTGCACACATGTGTGACTGTATGGAGTATGGTCACACACACTTGAAAAGTCTTTGGGAGAAAACAGTAATTTAAGGAGAAATGATTAAATTATGAAGACATTCACTTTACTCCCCTAATTTTCATGGACTTATGGGATTGGAATGAACCTAAAGAGGTAATTTTGTCCATCCCCAAGCTTCCAGGCAGTACAACACCATAATAATTCCATGTAGTTATAAATCTATTTGGAAACAGTTATGAAAAAAGTAATTTCAAAGTTTCCTTTAGGATCTTATTCTAAGGACAACTAACTTTATGATACTATCTATTTTAAGATCATAGATTTAAAGCTAGAAGAATCTTAGAAGTTCAATCTCTTAGGAAACTGAGGATCAGAAAAGTTAATTAATTTGCCCAAGGTTTCATGGAAAATAAGTGACAGAACTGGGATTTAAGCTCAGGGCTACTGAAGTCAAATCTAGCATGTAATCCTAGAACCATAACTAATAATTTTGGCACCTAAAGCAAACTTCATGGGGGATGAGGTGAGAAAATTGACCATCCTATGACTATCAAGTCTTCTTTTTCCTGAAAACCTGTGGTTCAGAGTTGAAGGTTGCCTGTACAAAATCTTTCTTCACTCAAAACAACTTCCTGATCCTTTATCCCTGTTCATTGTATCCCTACTCATCTAGAACTCTTATTCTAGTTTACCCTCCCTTTCCATTGCCCTCTGGAACCCTCATTCTATCATTAACAAACTTCTTTTGTTAGAGATATCTTTCTCTCATTCTCCTTCCAAATTGTACTCATGGAAATCGGTCACCTTCCCGCCTTTCCTCAACCAAAAACATAGCATCCCTTGCCACCCTCTCCGGTTATGGGTCTATTGTTTTCACAGCTTGGGTTAAGAAGAGGTGTAGGCATATCCTTGACTCCTTGCAGACCTTTCCATAATTTCACCCTCCTGCCATGACTCAGCAGGAGGTCCTTCTTTGAGATTCCTTACATTCATCTATATACTACCTTTCCATATAAGTTATACTATTTCCTACTTTACTTCTATCTCACATGAAGATGTGGCACTTCTGTTTATCAAGGCAAATACCTCTATACACCCTGGATCCCATTCCATTCCATCTTCTTCAGCAGATTTATACCCCCCCCCTTTACCCCTATTCTCATTTTCTTCATTATTGTTTTATCTACTAGCTGTTTCTCTACTGCCCAGAAACACTCCTATGTCTTTCTCATTCTTAAAAAGCCCTCCATTCAACTTCAAGTCAACCATCCCTGCTAGTTACCATTCTATCTCTCTCCTTACCTTAGTGGCAAAACCAGTTGAGAAAGTCATATACAATGGGTGCTTCCACTTCTTCTCCTTTCACTCCATTCTAAACCATCTGCAACGCAGCTTCCAACCTCACAATTGAACTAAAACAATTCTTTCCAAAATTACTAGTGGGCTCTTAATTTCCAAAGCAAATTGCTTTTAAATAATTCTCATCCTTCTTGATCTCTACAGCCTTTGACAGTGTTGATCACAATCTCATGGATACTCTCTCCTCTCTAGTCTTTTCTGGTACAAATCTCTCCTGGTTTTCCTCCTACTTTTCTGACTTCTAAGTCACTTCTGCTGGGTTTTCACTAACTTTGGGTATCTCCCCATCTAGTGCCTGTCCTAAGTTCTCTTCTTTTATACTGGCTGTGTCAAACTCAAATAGAAATGGATCCCTGAAGGTGGCATATTGACTTAGAAAACCACAAATTGACATAATCTGTGCTTTTATTGTATTTTATTTAGTTTGTTAAACATTTCCCAATTACATTTTAATCTGGTTCCTGAGATAGTATAGAGCAGAGGTTTCAAACTCACTGCTTGTATTAGAGGCTATATATAGCCCCCAACACTCCCAAGTGAGACAGTAATCCATGGGTTAAATTATCATCTCTCTGCAGATGATCCCCAGAATCTATTTATCCAGCCCTAGCCTCTCTCCTGAGCTCCAGGTCTCACATCGCCAACTGTCTCTTTGATATCACCAATTGCCATCTCTAAGAGTCTCAAACAACATTTCTAAAACAGAACTCATGATCTTTCCACCCAAACTTCCCCTCTTCCTAACTCTTCCAGTATTATTGAAGACACCAACAGTGTTGCAGACTCCCAGTTAGCTAGGCACACAATTTAGGTGTTGTGCTCAATTCCTCATTCTCACCCACCCTGCGTGTCCAATCTGCTTCCAGGTCTTGTTTCTACTTTTACAACATCTCTCCTGTACAACGTCCTTTTCTCCTCTCACATCGACTCCATCCTTTAGATTCCATAGATTCTATTCCCATAGGCCCTCATCACCTCCTGCCTGGATTGTGCAACAGCAGGCTTATCAGTCTCCCTGTCTCAAGCCCCTCTCTCTACTCCAATACAATCCACTCAGCTGCCAAATTGAACTTCCTTAAGATAATGTTTTGACCAGGGCATCCCATGCTGAAGGAGATCCAGTCACTATTACCTCCAGGATTAAATATAAAATCCTCTGTTTGGTTTTAAAAGTCCATCACGACTTGTTCCCTTTCCTGCCTTTCTAATCTTCTACCATTTTATTTCTTTCTCCTTATTCTACCATTTGGGGACCACCGGTCTAGCTGCTATTCTTCAAAAACAACACTTCCACCTTCCAACTCTGTTGTTCCCTAGGCTGTCAATATTTTTGCTCCTCACCCCTTACTTCTGGCTTCCTTTTAGTCTCAGCTCAAATTCCAACTTCTCCAGGATACCTCATCCAGTGCCACCTATTTCTAGTGTCTTCATTTTGAGACACCTTCCATTGTGTGTATCTTGTATGTATACAGCTTTTATTTACAATTTTGTTTTTGTTTTTTTTTGCATCTCGTCTTCCCCATCAGACTGAACTCCTAGAGAGCAGGGATTTTTTTTTTTTTGCCTTTCCTTACATCTCATTGCTTAGCACAGTTCCTGGAAAATAATCAGCATTTAATACATGTTTGACTGAATAGTCCTTCAAATTAAATCACTTCAGATTAGACATCCAGATATGTGTATATGTAGATGCACATATATCTATATATGTGTATGTATATATAAATATGTGTGTGTGCATATATACACACATAAAATATGTGTGAGTATGTATTTGTTTGTATTATAATGATAATATCTGACATTGTAACTGTTGAACCTCATAATTCTCCTGTGACGTAAGTAGTACAGGTATGTTAGGGTGGGTCTGATGCTCTCTCCTCTTTAGTTCAGGTTCAATGCTGGAACAGAATGAGGTGCTTATAAGCATTGTAATTGTAATTGGCTAATCAACAAGAGGAGGTTTACTTAGTCCTAACATAACAAGAATATGCCACAAGGACACCGTAGCATCCACCAAGCCTACAGGTCCCTGAACCCATGTGGGTGGGACCTTTTACGCCCTTAGGTGACCAGGAAGTCATGTCAGCACCTCCAGAGGCCACCAGGAAGCTATAAGGGAGGTCCAGCTTGAGTATTGCCCCACCCATGGCAAATCAAATCCTAGCTTTGTTTAGGAAAAATCTAACCAAATCCATATGGAGGGGGAAAATCCTGCTACCTGTTGGTCCTATCATGAGGTATCATTCTCTCCATTTTATGAATGAGGAAATTGAATCTTCAGAGAGGTTAAAAGTGACTAGCCCATGGTCACACAGCTGCTAAGTGTCTGGTGGGATTTTAAACCAAGCCTTCCTTCCTCAAAGAGTGCAGTGACTGCTTTATATTCTTCCTTTCCAACCCAATCCGTCCCTTCGTATTTGGGGACTTCAATAAACATGTATTTCTTTCCTCAAACACCCATGGCTTCCCTCTGAAATCCACGACCTCTCTGCTGTTTCTCCATCCATAGTTGTGTCTGATTGAACATTTTATTTGCATCTGAATCTTCAGTATTATATTCTACACATCATAAACATTTAGTGACTGTGAACTAGTCTACAATTCTAGAATCTTCAATTGTTCCCCATTGCCAGATCAATAAGCCATAAATCTCTAATCCTGGTCTTTGAGGTCAGCCAAAATCTAGCTTTAATTTACCTTTCCACCCTTATATTATGCAGTCCTGGTTTCTACACTTTCCTCATCTGCATCCATGCTTTTACTCACACCATGACTGATGCCTGGAACAGACTCTCCTGAAGTCTTCAAGGCAAGATAAACATCAGAGCAAGACTAAAATGATTACTATGGCTGATATTTAAAAGCATTGATAATACAATCATTTAGGAGTTTTAGCAGAAACAAACTCCAAAATCGTAGGGATGAAAAATGGTTATTAACTTAGAGCTAGAAGTGGCCTTCTAGGTGACATGGCCTTACCCTCCCATTGTTATAGATGAGGAAACAGAGGCCTAGAAAGAATGACTTTTCCAAGTACACACACATAATAACTGATAAGGTCAGAATTTGAACTCCAGAGACAGCTGTTTCCATTATGCCTTGAGTCTTTCAATGACAAACCTGGAAAAAAAAAAAAGCTTTGTACTCCCATCCTCTTCACAGACTATTGTTCAAAATTCAATTCAAATCAACAGATGTTTATTACTCACCTACTAGATAGAAGTCATAGGCAATAGAGATACAAAATTATATCACTTGGCAAGGAGAGAGATCGCACACAAATAACTAGGATACAAAGGAGAGTAAGATACGTACAATGGAAAAATCATCCAGGCTAAGCATCAGACCCACCCTAACATACCTGTACTACTTACATCACATCCAGACATGTATGAGAAGTCTTAGGAGGGACAGATCATTGTCACCTGGGCAGAGATGGGGGCAGAGATGAATCCATGGAGGAGGTGGGACCTGAGCTGGGCCTTGACGGAAGGGGAGAATTTCAATACATGAAGAAGGAAGGTTCATGAGAGTCTGTTCCAAGTGTAAAAATGTGGATACAGATGAGAAGAGAATAAGAAGTGGGACTGCATAAAATAACAATGGGAAGGTAAATTGAAACTGGATTTTGGCTGGCCTTAAAGGCCAAGATCAGGGATTTATGATTTATTGACCAGCAACTGAAGATGATGGAATTGTAGACTATTTCATAGTCGCTAAATGTCTGTGATGTATTAGAGCCTCCATAATACCAAAGGTTCAGATGCAAATGAAATTGTTCAGTCAGACAGTCTGTGTTGAGTGCCTTAAAACCCAGGATGTTACATAAAGCTTGGTTTCCCTCCCTCCCTCCCCAATACACTTACCTAAAAGCAGAATTTTTTTTCATAGTGTTGTTTTTAACATTTTCTGCCACATAAAGAGCCATGTTTGACCTAATGGCTTCTTTGAAAATTGTCCACAGGAGTTACTGATCAGCTCACTTAGTGCTAAGCAACACTAGCTGAATTCTCTGAAGCCAGAGTACTTAACATTGCAACCACGTGCCCAGAAGGCATTATTTTGTGTTTAATTTTTAAGGGAAAATGTTCCTATACCAACACAAAATTGGGGGGAGAAGTTCATATTAAATGTGAGTTGTGGAAAATCTGTCAAGGTTGTGAAACAATCTTTGTCATATGTGACATGATTAGATATTGTCATAGAATCACAGATGTAGATCGAGAAGAGACTGTAGAATCTACATAGATCATCCCCTTCATTTTACACGGGAGTCAACTAAGATGCTGAGAAGTTAGGTGACTTCCCTAAAGTCACCTGGGTAAGTAAGTATCAGAGGTAGGATTTGAACTTAGGACATTTGACCTCAGAGTCAGTTCTTTCCACTGTAGCATGTCCTTGGCATTCGTGTACATAGATATTAAATTACTATGAGTTGGACAGATTTGTCTAAGATATTGGAGCTAGCCAATGGCATGGCTACAAAGGGAAACTATATTGGCCACTGACTCTCTTTTAGCAAAACCAATCAACATGGTGACATGTCTTCTGTCCAACACATTACTGGGAAAGAGTGAGGGACAACTACAAGTAGCTCCAGGAAGAATGAAACACCAGGGCCAAAGCTAAAAGGAAGCTCAGCTGCAGATGCATCTGGTGACAAAAGGAAAGTCTGATGCTGTAAAGATCACTATTGCATAGGAAGCTGGAATATAAGATCTATGAACCAGCTAAGCTGGATGTGGTCAAACAGGAGATTGAAAGATTAAACATCAATATCTTGGGTGTCAGTGAACTTCGATGCAGGAATGGGTGAATTTAATTTCAGTGATCATTCTGTATACTACTATGGGCAAGAATCCATTAGAAGAGTGGAGTAGATCTCACAGTCAATAAAAAGGGTAAGAAAAGCAGTACTGAGGTATAATCTCAAAAATAACAGAATGATATCTGTTCAAATCTAAGGCAAATAATTCAACACCACACTAATACACATCTATGCTCCAACCACTGATACTAAAGAGGTCAAAGTTATTCAATTCTATAAATTGAATACATCATCTAGATGTATTCTACATCTTCTAGAAATAACATCAAAAAAAGGACATCTCATTCATTACAAGGAATGCTAAAATAGGAAATCAAAAGATAATTGGAATACCAGACAAGTTTGGCTTTGGAGTACAAAATAAAGCAAGGAAGGGACTAATAGAGTTTTGTCAAGGTAACTCACCAGTCATAGCAAACGCTCTTTTTCAACAGCGCAAAAGGTGACTCCACACATGGACATCATCAGATGGTCAATATTGAAATCAGATTGATTTATAGCAGAGGTGGAGAAACTCTATACAGTCAGTTAAAACAAGACCTGGAGCTGACTGTAGCTGAGATTATGAGCTTCTTGGTGCAGAATTTAGACTTAAATTGAAGAAAGTAGGAAAACCATCAGACTGTATAAGTATGACCTAAATAACATCCCTTATAAATATAAAGTGGATGTGATGAACAGATTTAAGGGATTAGATCCAGTAGATAACAGACCTAAAGAACTATGGACAGAGATTCACAATACTGTACAGAGGAAAGCAACAAAAAACAACCCAAAGAAAGCAAGAAAGCAAAATGGCTATCTAAAGAATGTTTACAAATAGCTGAGGAAAGAAAGTGAAAGGTAAAGGAGAAAGTGAAAGGTAAAGGAGAAAGTGAAAAATATGCCTAACTGAATGCAGAATTCTAGAAAACTGCAAGTAAAAATAACAAGGTTTTGGGGATTTTGTTTGTTTGTTTGTTTTTAGTCAGCAATGCAAAGAAATAAGAGAAAATAATAGAATGGGAAAGACAAGAGAAGGAAGGAAAACAAGGAAACATTTCATGCAAAAATGGGCACTATAAGAGACAAAAATGGTAGAGACTTAACAGAAGCACAAGAGATTGAGAAGAGGTGGCAAGAATACACAGAACTATATTATTAGAAAGAGCGTAACATTACCAATAACCACAATGGTGTGGTTACTGATCTAGAGCCAGACGTGCTGGAGAATGAAGTCAAGTGGGACTTAGGAAGCATTGCTAACAATAAGAGTAGTGGAGGCAATGGAATTCCAGCTGAGCTATTAAAAATCCTAAAAGATGATGCTGTTAAAATGCTGCACTTAATATGCCAGCAAATTTGGAAAACAACATTGGCCAGCGGGTTGGAAAAGATCAGTTAATATGCCATTCCTAAAGAAGGGCAAGGCCAAATAATATTCAAATTATTAAACAATTGCACTCATTTCACATACCAGCATGATTATGTTTAAGATTCTGCAAGTTAGGATTCAGCAATATGTGAACTGAGAATTACCAGAACAGCAGCTGGTTTTCAAAGAGGCAGAGGAACTGGAGACCAAATTTCCAACGTTTGCTGGATTATTGAGAAAGCAAGGGAGCTCCAGAAAAACATCTACTTCTGTTTCATTGACTACACTAAAGCCTTCGACTATGTGGATAACAACAAAATGTAGCAAGTCCTCAAAGATATGGGAGTACCAGATCATCTTACTTGTCTCCTGAGGAACCTATGTGAGAGTCAAGAAGCAACAATTAGAACCAAACAAGGAGCAACTGATTGGTTTAAGATTGGGAAAGAGTACAACAAGGCTATATATTTTTGCCTTGTTTATTTAACTTATATGCAGAGCACATCATGAGAAATGCCAAGCTGGATGAATCAAAAGCCAGAATTAAGGTTGCTAGGAGAAATATCAACTACCTCAGATATGCAGAAGATACCATTCTGATGGCAGAAAATGAGGAGACGGAAAAAGTTGGCTTGAAGCTTAACATTAAAAAGACTCTTGGCAACTGATCCCATCATTTCCTGGCAAATACAGAGGGAAGAAGTGGTAGCAGTGTCAGATTTTATATTCTTGGGCTCAAAGATCACTACAAACAGCAATTGCAGCCATGAGCTAGGGCAAATCTGGAAAGCATACTAAAAAGAAGAGACATCACCTTGCCAACAAAGGTCTGTATACTCAAAGCTGTGGTTTTTCCAGTAGTAACGTGTGCCTGTGAGAGTTGGACTATAAGAAAACCTGGGCACTACAGAATCAATGTTTTCAAATTGTGGTGCTGGAGAACTTTTGAGAGTTCCTGGGACAGCAAGGAGGTCAAATCGGTCAATACTTAAGCATTAAGTACAAAAATTAATTTGAACTGTTCACTGGAGGGTCAGATACTGACACTGAAACTTGAATACTTTGGCCACATAATGGGAAGATGGGACTCATTGGAAAGACTCTGCTGTTGGAAAAGATTAAAGGCTAAAAGAAAAGAGGATGGCAGAGGAGGAGGTGGATAGATGGTGTCGTGGAAGCAATGAAAGCGAGCTTGGACAGACTTCGGAGATAGTGGAGGATAGAAAACCCTAGTGTGCTATGGTCTATGAGGTTACAATGAGTTGGACATGACTGAAAAACTGAATAACAATGACAACATGTGTTCTGACTGTTCTGACTCACATTCTAAGCAGGCTACGATTGGGCCCCTGTTTGCCTTTGTGTTCTATGATGCTCAGCATATTTTAAAATATTGGAGTTGGGATATTTGAAATTAGAAATCTTTGAAATGAGAAAGCTGAAAGGCAGACCAGAAAGCTTTTGGCTCTGAATGTCTGCTGTCTTGCCTCTTAAGGAACTTCTAAGAACCTGGCTCAGAATTTCTGGTTACTAAGTTGTCATGGGCAGCAGGGGGATTTCTCTCCTTGCTCAATTTTCAAGTATAGTTCTTTGTTTTCTTATTGTGTCCCCCAATGTGGAAGCTCCTTAAGGGCAGGAATTGTTTTATTTGAGGGGTTTGCATCCTCAGCACCTAGCATAGTGCCTTGAACATCTTAGGCACTGCATTCTGAGGCATTTTTGAACTTGGATTCCAAAGCCTTTTCCATGCTGCTATACCATTTCTTAGGGCCAGGAGTCCAGAGGTCTGAGGAAGGTGGCAATGGTGTTGCCTACCTTTGGGTGTTACATAATTCCTAGTGACAAAGTGTTGGTGCAAGCAGCTAACTGGTCTTTGAAATCTTTATCCTCTCTCTAAGAATCTGGGAATCTCAGTGTTAGAAAGGACCTTAGAGACTATCCAAGTCAGCCCTTAACTGAATGAGAATGCCTCCTGTCAATCTCCTAACAAAGGGGCATCGTCACCACTTGAAAGCCTCCAATAATGGTCTCTCCAAGATGATCCCATCCCATTTCATGGTCAACTCTGGATGTTAGGAATTTCTTCTTTACACTGGCTTAGAATTGGTCCCCTTGAAATGTTAAACCGATGAGGAGGTAGAGAAGAACCTGGTATAATTGAAAGAACAATGTATTTGGAATCTAAGGACCTGAATTCAAATTCTGCCTCTACTTACTTCCTAAGTAACCTTGGGGAGATCACTTAATCCAGCTCTAGGTCTCATTTTCTTTTATCTATAAAATGAGGTTGGTCTAGATGATTTCCAAGGTCCCTTCCAGCTCTAAAAACTCTGATCCTATGGCAGCTAAGTGATATAGTTGATAGAACACCCGATCTTTGTCAGGAAGACTTGAGTTCAATTTTGCCTCATTTACTAGCTGAATGACCTTGGGCAAGTCACTTAACCTGAGTCTCAGTTTCTCAACTGTGAAATGGGGGTAATTAACAGCACCTCCCTCTTACAGTTGTGAGGATCAAATGAGTTAATATTTGTAAAGTGCTTAGCACAGTACCTGGCAATGTAGGGACTATGTAAATACTAGCTATTATTATTGTTATTAGTTCTGCTTTCTGAGGCCATGAAGAAAAAGTCAAATCTGTCTTCTAAATTCTCTTTAAATTCCCCTCTCTGTACAAACTCAAGGTAAGTTTACTAACATCCCTCAAAAGTGTAGCTTTTAGTACTGCCACCATTCTGGCTGACCCAAAATTTATCCATGACTATCTAAAAATATTACACTTAAAATTGACCTCCTAAGAAAAACTTTTCTTCTCCTTCTTCTCCTTCTCCTCTTCTCCTCCTCCTCCCTCTTCT